>NC_034009.1:1873986-2096486 GCF_000346465.2 Prunus persica
CTCACCACCACGTCCACCTCCACCACCACCACCACCACATAGTTAGCACATAACACTTTCAACATCATGTCCATTTTAGTCATTATTTACAGTTATAATAGTTTTATATTAAAATTGACCAAACGATTTTTACACTGTTTTTTATATTAACAACACTTTAAGAATATTGTTTACTAAACATGAAACTGCTTTACTTTACAGTGGATTATTTTTAAAGCACGACAGAAGTAACTTTTTAAAAAAGTGATAACAATCCCAAACTGGGCCTTAATGTGTTCAGAAAAAGTTTATTCTATTTACAAGCAAAATATTAGTACTTTGTATTAAATACATATATTTATTTATAAATAAAATACACATGACACAAAATGAACGAATACGACAAAAAAGGGAAAGTAAAATGAAAGGTAACTAGCACTCCTATTTGAACATATGCATGCAACTTGAATATAGCTTTGTGTTGTAAACCAAATGTGAGATGTGAACCAAATAAATAGGCTTGTCCCGTAATCTGGGCAAATGGCTAGTAAACTTTATTAGCATTACTCTATTAAAGTCCCACAATGTTTTCCCTCAAACACTTTATTTTGAGAAATCCCTTAATTGAAAGTTTTTGTGCACATGTACTTTATACAAGAGATACTTGTGTGGAGAAAATGGTAACACGCCCTTGAGTGTGGTGGTTAACATTCTTTGCAACATAATCACTTGAATTATAACTTATGAGTGAATATAAAATACTATGATAGTACGGTCACGTTATATATTTTGTACATGTATTATAATATAAGTGGATATTTATTGATACTATTCCCTAAATTGAGAGGAGAGAAAATAAACCATATCGTCCACCCATATTATAACACATATACAAAATATACCGTATGACCATACTATTACTAACATAGTATATTCTATAATTTCTCATAACTTATAAGCTAATTGCAGTACAATTTTTAATATGAGTTTGTCATTTAAAAATAAGGAATAAAAAAAACATTGTTGGACTAGAGCACTACTCAAATAGTCACCCAATGCATGGGCCACAAGGCAAAGCAAACCCATATACGGTCCAACAAGCACATACACATAAATCATGATCAGACTACCTCCTGTGACGCAAACTCTGGAAAGACCAACAGAGAGAGCCACTGTGCACGCATATCTTCCTCAATACGTGGCAAAATACAATTAGTCATTCTCAAGGTTTAAAGATCACCGCAAGTGACCGTAACAAACCTTACCATTGCAGAGAAGAAGCGCGCAATTGAACCTCACACAACGGCCACAAAATCGAAGATAAACCAGAAATGGCGGTTTGCTCCTCCCTCGCGGTCGTCTGCCCCTGCGCTGTGCCCAAACTCAGCTCCAAGCTATCGAAAACTCGGGTTAGGGTTTCCTCTGGTGATCAGAGTTTCACAACCTCCAAATTGTACGGAAACTTGGGGAAGAAAAGGCTCACTAGGTTGAATGCAGCTGGGTTCGCGGAGATTGAGCCTGATCTCAACGAAGACCCCCATGATCGTTGGGAGACTAACAGTATCAGCATGGTACAAACATTCACAGACTATATATATATATAATTAGATGAATTTATCTTGATTGATGATTAATTAAGAATTCAAATGTGGTTTATTTTTCAGGAAGATTTTAAGTTCGGTGAGTATGATGGGCACCACACTTACCACGAAGGCGAGGACAAAGGTACCCTTACTTTAATTTTGTATATAAAAAAGCAGTTGAACTTGACAATAGCATAGTTATGAAATCATGAGTAACATTCCTTTTAGCTAGCACTTAGGCCGGGAGTGTGACACGTTATGTTGCTAAACTTTGAATTAGAACCGCATCGGATATGATTTCTTCTAATCGATGTTTACCAGTGCAGTGATGTAACATATTAGCTTGTTGGATAAAAGAACATTTAAGAGTATATGGTGTTTTTGTTATGATTGACAAATATGTTTTGGTCTTTTTGTACTAAAAACGTAATGTTAACAAGATTTTAAGGACTTTACAAGGGATGGTAATTAAATTTGCAGTGTTTTCCCCCTCTAGAGCCAGTTATAGAGAATATTAGACAACCAAAACACAGTAGTATGCAAGAGGTTATTGAGCAATAACATCTAAGGAGTCATTTTAGAGCTATGAGTTTGGTACAATTTTCCCTCCTTATGGTTGAGATTCTCACAAACAGCTATCTCTCTGATCCAGGAACTTTTTGGGGATCCATAGCAGAAGACATTGAAGCAGTAGAAACCCCTACGGGTTTTCAGGGTATAACAACTCACAGCCGAATTTTGATAAATCACTAGCTTACATTACAATGAACATCATCTGGTTTGATTGTTTTGGCAGGTCTTATATCATGGCTTTTTCTCCCTGCAATTGCTACTGGGATGTTTCTCCACGTACCGGTAATGCCACTTTTAGATGTGACATATATGAAGGATGGAGTCATTTAGGCCATCTAAATATGATGTTTTTGCTCATCGTCAATGGGAAATCTTATGCAATTACTTTGTTTTTCAGGGGGAGTACTTATACATCGGAGCCGGTCTGTTTACGATTGTATTTTGCATCATTGAGATGGATAAGCCAGATAAACCCCACAACTTTGAGCCTCAGATATACAACATGGAGAGGGGAGCTCGTGACAAGTTGATTGCTGACTACAATACCATGAACATTTGGGATTTCAATGAGAAATATGGAGATCTATGGGATTTCACTGTGACTGTGAAGAAGGAAGATATAATGAAGAGATAATTGATGTTCTGTAAATTCCACCATAATGGGAATTCTCAACCTACTTGTGGATGAAAGGTATAGCTAATTTTCTAAGGCCTCTTTTAATTCTCTATGTTGTCCTTTCTTTCTGCATTGTCCTTTTGACTTCCTTGTTTATATATTAGGCGTTGTAATTGTAAATTCAGAAGCCAATGAGAACACATAATTTTATTAGATTTTCTTGGATGGTGTACAAATTACATACGATATGCAGCATGTTCCTATTTGTCAGCTCTGCTTCTCCTTAAGAATAAGAACCCATCTGTCAGTCGAAATAGGAATGTTTGATTTGGCCGGTAAATTTGAAAATATCCAAGTGACACAATCAAATATTGCTGCTCATATGGTGCATGTTGTCCTCTTCCAATTAAAATGGACAAGACTTTTGGTCATTGTTTGGTGGGTTGAGACTGAAATTTTTAAATTGGACAATAATCCAATATATTGTGTTTTATAAGTCTCACCTAAATGAGTGGAATTCATGAAAATTAGTTTGCACTCAACTTCAATCCAATCCAATCCAATTCGGGCACGACTTAGTGTCATGGTAAAAGTGTTTTTTTTTTTTTAAAAAAAAACTGAAGTGTTGCATTCAAGGTCTAAAATATCGAGAGTTTCGGAAATATCGGTGGTCTAAAAACACAGATATATCGATGGAAATAACGAGGAAATATTGATACCGATAAAAATTGAATAAAAATCAAGGAAATTGTGAGAAAAACTTGGAAATTTTTATTGAAACTTTAGAGGATGTTTACTTAGGGCCAGTTTGGTATTACTGTGCTATGAAAATAATTGCTGTGAGATTTGCTGTGAGAAAAATCAGTTGTGAGAGAAAGCAATTTGGCGTTTGGTAAAATTTTTGTTGAAAGTGTTGTTGATATTGATTTTACGCATAATCAGAAAATGATTGTGCATAATCATTAAACCCAGTGCCTCTTTGAAACTGATTCCTGCATAATTAAAAAATGAAAGCACCTCATTAGCTGCTTTCCCTTATAGTTTTCTCTCACAGTAATTTTTAATAATAAGTGATTTTCTCACAGTTTACCAAACGGGACTCCTCAGTCCAACTCAAATCCACTATAGAACGATGATTACAAGAAGTACTCACACACTTATCCTAGACTCATTCTAGATAATGTTTACCGACTTCTTCGTAACTCAACTTCTGTCACGGGATGATCTTCGACACTCCTTATGTTGAAAGCAATACTGGCCACGATTGCTTCAAGCTCGCCGGAGGAAAACCGCCACCACGGTCTTGGTGCACTCAACCGTATGAGTCACCGACATGCATATGAATGCAATATGAATGATTAAAGTGTTTGATAAATCACCAAGTAAACATGGAACACTTGATGATTTATCTCAAATATGTGCACAACAGCTTTTTGCTTAAGAATTCTATATGCTCAACCCAATATCAAAAACTGTATAAAAACCAAAGAGATGCAAGCTGCTTTTATTCAAAGCTTCCAATACCTAGTCAGATGGCAGCACACAAGTACCAAACCCACTTCAATTATAACTATGAACTTTTAGCTTAATTTGGACTCTTATGAAGACCACAATTGGTTTTCCAACAAGAATATTAGTTCAATAAGGATTCTTATTGAAAAACGTCAACCAATCAATTTTTAATAGAAAAACAATATCTATTAAAACAATATCTATTAAAACAAAAAACTCAAACTAGGAATCCTATAATGAATGCATGATTATGTCATGATTTACCTGAAATTAAGTTTCTCATATCGGTCAAGTCAAGCCTTGGATGTATGGGATTGAATGAGTTGTGCCAAAACGTCCAGTAACAATTCTTCACACACTAATTTTCAACCTATGCTAGAGTCTAGGAAATGACAACACTATTTTCATACTAACAGAATAATAATACAACTCCATAATATATAACAACAAAAAATACAACTCCATAATAAAATAATAAATAACATTAAATATATGCTCAAATTTATCCTTTAGAATTTTTTTAATATGAAAATTTATCCTAGATAATATTAGTTTGCAGACATTTTAAAAACTTTATAAATATTACATGCTGAAGATATAATCAAAAACTCATCCTTAGTGGGTTGGATAAAGCTCAGTGGGTGGTTGAGAAAGGGAGGGGTTGATAATTAAGTGAATATGTACTAAAATATCTATGGCCAATAATATCGATATTTAATGCTATGGTTGCATTCAATAGACGGCAAGAGGGCCCAACCATAGAGAAAAACATCATGGTGCTCAAGGTTAAAAACTAACACTACTAGTGCCAAAGATAAAACCGTTAAAGGAGTTACATGAGCCATAAAAGTGTTCTAAACCATAAAAAATAAAAAAATAAAAAAACTAAGACCCATATATATTGTTTCTGTTGGCTTTGGTTTTCAGCTTTGCAAGACACTATTTGTACCAGATATTTTTTTTTTGATTTGGTTTTCAAAGTAAAACCCATGTGAGTGTGACCATGTCCCATGACTCTTACTTTATCTAGAAGCAGTCAAACAGTGGATGGAAATGTCAACTGTAAACTTGATGATCTTCTGTAAGAATTTTGGATCTGGTGGTCACCGTTGACCCAAAAGAGCAAGACTTCTATTGGCGACCTCTCCCATACGGCACTCTATCTTGGCATCTACCGTCAACATTGCCGGTGAAATCACAATCAAACGCATGACTTCAATTTCTCACGCTGACCCCGAAAAAAAGACTTCAATTTCTCACAGATATTTTTCTTCTCTTAACTGTAATTAGCTTGAAAGGCACGTTATGGCAGAAATTTTACAGCTCTTTGTGGTATTACCTCTGTCTTCCAATTTAAACCTCTGTAGTAGTAGGTCAAGTAAGTCAATCTGCGTCTGCTTTGTGTTTAGGAAAGTAGGATCATTCAAATGGAGTATCACCTGGCATAAATAATTCATTCTGATAGTATGGAATATGAAATATGTTACAGTTAGTCGCTCAAACTCTCTACTGTTTCTAGCAAAACCCATTAAGTCTTAATAATTCAGTGGTTCTACTATCATAGGACGTTCTGATCAGAAATCCAAACTTAATTATATCGACTTGATCTGAACAAAACAAATCATGTTAACAAATCCACTGGATTATGGTTATGAATTAATGACTACACGGATTTCCCTGGTTGACTAGAAAAATTGTATAAGTTTGAAAAAATTTATGTGGTGGGGCCCTGATCCAATTGACGATTGGAAAATAGATCACTACACTGTACAGAAGCATCTTTTGACTACAATCTTGACAAGGTTTTCCAATTCTTAATTTTCTTCCACTTCAAATAACACCAATACATTACATTATATATATATATATATATATATATATATATATATACACATGTAGATCTAATTCAAAGACAAAACAAAGAGCAAGAACTAGAAAAGAAGAAGAAGAAGAAAAAAATGAGTACCAAACCCAAGTACGTCTCTTCTGCCCTGCTCTTCTTCCTCTGCTACCATCTCTTTCTTCACCATTCACAAGCTCAAATAGTACCAAGACCAGTCACTGAAGGCTACACCTGCACAGCCAACCAGAGCAGCTATCCATGCCAAACCTATGTCTTTTACAGAGCCTCGGCTCCTGACTTCCTTGACCTTGCCACCATAGGTGACCTCTTCTCTGTTAGCCGCTTCATGATTTCAAAACCAAGCAACATCTCCTCCTCAAACGCAACTCTCGTCTCTGGCCAGCCTCTCTTTATCCCAATCCCTTGTTCCTGCAATTCTCCCAACGCCACCATGACCATTTCTTATGCCAATCTCTCAGTCACAATCAAATCAGGTGACACTTTTTTCCGCCTCTCAAGCCGCAGTTTTCAAAACCTCACCACATACCAATCTGTTGAGCTTGTTAACCCTCATCTTGTGGCTACCAACTTGACAATTGGTGTCACTGCATTATTTCCGATCTTTTGCAAGTGCCCAAACAGAACCCAGTTGCAGAACCAAGTCAATTATCTCGTCTCCTATGTGTTTCAGCCTTCTGATAACATATCAGCAGTTGCTTCACTGTTTGGGGTGCAGGCAAAATCTATAACTGATGTTAATGGCAATAACATTCAGCCTTTTGACACCATTTTTGTACCAGTGACTCAGCTTCCAGAGCTTTCACAGCCTGATGTTACTCCTTCTGCTGCAACTTCTGTGAAGACTGAGAGGAAAGGGTTAATAAGAGGATTGGCAATTGCGTTGGGGATCACTGGGTTTTTGTTGATTTTGGTTGTTGGGTTTTCAATTTACAGAGATGGTAAGTTGAAAAAGAGAGTACGTAGGAAGGGAGATGAGGAGAAGGAGAACCAGGTTCTGTATAGGAGCAAGCAGGGATCTAAGAAGTCAAAGGAAATGGAGGTGAGTTTGATGGCTGATGTTTCAGATTGCTTGGACAAGTACAGAGTGTTTGGAATTGAAGACTTGAGAGAGGCTACAAATGGATTCAGAGAGAATAGCTTGATTGAAGGCTCTGTGTACAGAGGTTCCATTAATGGTGAGCTCTATGCCATCAAGAAGATGAAGTGGAATGCCTGTGAGGAGCTCAAGATCTTACAAAAGGTAATTTAACTTTTTGCTTTTGTTTTTCTTTTTACCCTTAGTTAGGTTCACACAGGTCCACATAGAAACATAGAAACAAGGACTTTTCTACCGGAAAAACTTGTGTGAAACAGTGTGCTATCCCAGCCAATCACCAACTGCCACATGGAAAGTTATTATACATGGCATGTCATGATTGGTCGGGGCACAAGTATTTCTCATTTACTAGCCACGCGTAGAAGGTGTCAGTTTAGACTTTCATTAACAGGATATTATTTTTTGCTATCCCCACCAATGACGTAATAACACATGAGATAACTTTTCTAGGTATCATTGTATTATCAACCATGATAGCAAAACAGTGTTAACCACGTTATAAGTAAGTTTTTGTGCATAAATTGGCCACCTTTGCTCTAGGACCCAAAAAGATTTTGTTTTAAGGTTTAGAGCTTTTTTGTTTATTTTTGTACAAGCGATATTGCGATATTAGAGGAAGGAGGAATGAAAAATAGGACGTCAAATGTAGGGATAACTCCTCTTAACCACTCTTAAGTTTTTTAGATCTCTGTTTAAAAACTGAACGTTAAACTCAGTGGCAATACCAGAAGGAAAGAATAAAAATTAGGCCACCCAATTTGAACTGCTCTGCCGTAAAACTTTATTAACCAGAGTGTCATATAAAATAAACTGTGGTCGATGTCAGCTCATTTGAATGATTCTTCTCATTACGTTAAACCAAAAAGGCTCAGTTAAGCAAGGCACGGCGTTTATGTAAGTTGTTTATCTTTTAATTAATAATTAGTAGTACAATTAGGGTTCGTAAGCATGTTTTGGCTGGTAGGTACAAGAACAAAGTCACAAATAGTGATGAGGAAGAGGTTGAATCATTCCAAAAGATTAATGATGAAGAATAGAACAGCTGTTAAAAAACCTCATTATAAAATTGCTCGGTTGCTAATGTTCAATTATTTACTGCTAATATAAATATGGTTAGGTAATCTGGTAATGTGACTTGTCTGTTTATTAGGGTTTTGTTTTTTTCTTAAAATTATTTGAAGTTTTGAAATTTTGTATCTCATTTGGTAGGAAGCTTTGAAATATTACTTAGGTTTAACGCACGCCAAAGAAGAAAACAATGCTAGAAAATTTGTTTGCCGTCAGTGGTGTCACATTTGGGTCCATTTCAACATTTAATATACTCGAATAGAGAAAGGGATATTCATATATATTACTTTTTTATTTAAAATATATATGGCGTCCGCACGGTAAGAATGTCTGAAGTCTGAACGTTCACATAAGAGAAAATGATGGTGAGTTTTATAGATAAAATGAAGTCACAATCCAGATGATAAAAGATGAAGTCAAATATTGTGTTCATTGGACTTTTAATGAAGTCAAATATTGTGTTCATAATCCATGTGCAGAAACTTCCAAACGTGCCCTTGCAATTTTGTTTTATAGTCATTTTTTTTGGTTCAATAGTTGGAGTTGGACGGTATGTATTTGGGTTGGAATCATTTTTCGTCTGGCTGAGGTCAAAGAGGACATTTCAATGCCCTTCTATGTTTGTCAGAGAATTGAATATGCAATATAGACTGTTTAGATAAAAGTCCAGGCTTGGAGTTGAAGGGCCCAATCTTCATGAGTATGGGCCTTACACTAATTTCCCTCCCAGAAAAATAAATAGAACCCAACAAAATTTGAAGATTATTTTCCCTTAATTTAGTATTCTTGGCCAAATTTAAGAGTTATAATTGACAAAACAGTGGGTTTCAAATTTTGTAGGTAAACCATGGAAATTTGGTGAAGCTAGAGGGCTTCTGCATAGACCATGACGATGATTGTTGCTATCTAATTTACGAGTTTGTCGAAAATGGTTCTCTATATTCATGGCTGCATGAAAACCAGAATGAAAAATTGGGTTGGAAAACAAGGCTGCGAGTTGCTATTGATGTTGCTAATGGTCTCCAATACATTCATGAGCACACAAGGCCAAAGGTTGTGCACAAAGACATCAAGAGCAGCAATATTCTCTTAGACTCAAACATGAGAGCCAAAATAGCCAATTTTGGGCTAGCAAAGACTGGTTGCAATGCCATAACAATGCACATTGTTGGAACTCAAGGCTACATTGCACCGGAGTATCTAGCTGATGGGGTGGTGTCAACAAAAATGGATGTGTTCTCTTTCGGGGTGGTTTTGCTCGAGCTTGTTTCGGGGAAGCCTGCCATTGATGAAGATGGGAATGTTTTATGGGCAAGCGCTGGTAGGATTTTGGAGGGGAATGAGGAAGAGAAGGCAAGGAAATTGCATGAGTGGGTGGACAGGGAACTTTTCTTGGAGTCTTGCTCAATGGAAAGCATAGTGAATGTTTTGACTGTTGCCATTGCTTGTGTGCATAGAGATCCTTCAAAAAGGCCAAGTATGGTGGACATTGTTTATGCCTTGTGCAAGAGTGATGATCTGTTTTTTGACATCTCCGATGATGGATTATCGGCTCCCCCAGTACGAGCGAGGTGAATCCTGATGAACTAAGCAATTCGTTCTTTTTGTTTTTTTATATTCCCCTTCTCGTTTAGAGAAAGAAAGAGTCGAATTCTCATCATGAATACGAGTGTGTAGTATCGTCTATGTAGTTTCACAACTATTTTAATTTGCTAGTAAAGACAATGTACAAGAAAAAAACAAACCATGAGCAGTAAAAGTTTGAGTCACATTATGTATCTGCAAATAAAATAAATCTGTTTCTACTTGTAACATTTTCGTCATGGTGACATATGTAGCTGGTGAAACAGGATACGGAGTTTAACTTTATAGCAGCAGAGAGTATGTCAGAGTAACGACCAAATCCAACAACTGACGGAAGCTTATGAAACAAGTGGGGCAAAGAAAGTGAAAAGAACAGGACCCAGCTCTAGCCTCCCAGTTTCTCAAAACCTGACTGTTAACTTGATTTGAGTTATATCAGCGAAGAAATAAAAAGGGTTGGAGGAACCTAATAGCTGGGAAAGAGAAGCATTAGGTGCCAAAATTCTAATTGAAGGCCCATTAAATTAACCAAGAACACAGCAAGAGTATAGGAAGTAAGAACTCTATGGTCTTGTAGATCACGTCACTTGTCCGGCACACACAGACAAAAAGACTCGTATATTGAGATTAGACCAGTATGAAATTCAATGTGTGACTAGACATGTGATATAATTCATCTGCTGGACCAAAAAATTGTGCTAGCTAGTATAGGAGGTCACTCTCCAACCACATCAACTTTCCAAAATTACAAATCTAGCATTCAAATCATGTTCAAAAAGCTGAAACCCCAAATTGGCACTTTGTTTCCTTTTGGTCAAGATAAGGCATGGTCCTAGAAATTCCTAGTGAGTGGGTTGTCACAGTGGTCCTTGTTTTGCCGTGCACTTCAATGAGTGCCAGAGCTTGTTTATCCCATTTTTGTCTGTTTTAGCTAGCTGCTAAAACATCCTTATTAGGAGACTGTTAAAATGACCTTTTCCAATGAGATTTTAAAGTAACAAGATTCTTTACATTTGGATTAAACCCTTATTTGACCTTAAGCATACATAAGACTTTCAACTTAGTTTGTTGTACCATCAACTAATCAAGTGTCATATTATCTATCTATTAGTCTTTGGTGTGTTTATATTTTTATTTTTTTATACACGGAGGGGAATTGGAACTCAAATATGTTGTGAGGGAGCATATCTACTCTAGCCAACTTGATTAAACTCTTATCTACGCATTGAAAGATTAGGACATTTTTTAATTTAAAATGAATAGCTCATGTAGGCTTAACTATACGATGTCACATCAAAGGTTTTCTTATTATGAATGGTCTTTTAAAATTTATTATGTTACTTTCTGTCAAGTGATCATTATTTCCCACGTGCTTCAACAATCCACCTCCTCCACTCACTTGAGTTGCCACGATCAAGAAGGTATAACTGGTGCGTACCCTTCTCATGTCTCATTTCTTGATGTCAATCAAGTAATGGAATGACAAAAACCGTAAGGAGAGACAAGTGACAAGTTGAAAACAGAAACCACGGGACTGATTCATCAATTCAATCTGTCATTGGGTGAAGATTCAGTCGTATATTAAAGAAAATTTCAAAGATCCATAATATTAGTACACCCCCAAAAAACGAGACGGGATTCTAATGTTCATAAAATAAGCCACGTGATCCAAACATGTATCTGATATTAGACTTGTGTGAAATTGCAGATTGGTCATAAGTTATATATATATATATATGTTAAATGATAATAATCTTACCCATTTCAGACCACTTAAGGAACAAGCGTGAGTTAAATCAGTTAGTTAAAATAGTGAGCTCGCCCTTTTACATTCAAATTTGAGTCATTCTCTTTAACTTCACTTGTATTTAAAAAATCACTGAAGACTTATAGGCATCCAAAACTCCATATATGAAATTTGTTGAAGTTTTCTTATTCAATCATATATTCTATGAAATCTTTGCGTGCAAAAATAAAATCACATCATTATTCATACATGGATTGCCATGTCAAATAAGTACATTTCTTCTTCTTCTTATAAAATAGAAAATAACATGCCATTATCATTTGCAATCCAATCCTCAAACAACAAACATATCATGCCATTATCTTTACAAAACAAAAACAAAAAACAAAAAATTTCTTTTTTTGCTATTCTTGTTTGATTGAATGCATTAAAAAAAATAAAATATAAAAAAAACATCCAAAGGTGCGTGGTGGTCATTACTTAAACTTGAAACACTGTGGGTTTCCAAAGGGCTGACAAGGACTGTATGTTTGCGAGGACATTGGGAGGGACCAGGTGGTCCATGTTGGTGCCTCGCGTAGATTACCAAAAGCCTGTTAATATTGAAAAAGACAGCTCAGACTTTAATGAATCTCGCTTTCTCTTTCTTTTCTCACTTTTCTTTGTGTTGCTGCTGCCTTTGTGTTCTGTCTCCTCGTCGGCCCCAGTTTCTTTCTTCCGAACCTCAAACTCAAACATCTCTGACACTACACACAGCAATGGTTGTGAGTCAGTTGCAGAGCTTGCAGCTATGCGTTTTGCCTCGTCGGGTTCCTCCTACACCCAACCGTTTTTCTTCCTCAAAGAGGTATTTGTTCTTCATCTTTTCAATTACCAAAGTGGCAGTTCTTCTTGATGCCATTTTGGTTTTGTTTGTGTGTTTCTGTGACAGTGTGTTTGTGGTATTTGATTATATGGCATTGGCATTCATATGAGAATTTTAGTGCGGTTGGTTTTCTGGACATTTAAGGTCAAAAGGGTTTATTTGCTGGTTTATGAATTAGTTTATTGTTGCTGCTATGCTTTGACCAAACTAATTTCAACCCCATCACTTGGTAGTTGGTTGGTGTTCTGGGTAGATTTTAATCTTCTTAATTATTTGGGAACTGGGGAGTGCTTGAAATTCTTAGCAGGTGAGGTGAATGTTATGCGAACCAAGAGATTTCAGGTTTTTACCTCTTGGGTAATGCCAAATTCTGTGATAAATAAAAGTGTGAACTTGTTGGAGTTGGTAGTTTGGTAGACAAAGGGAGTGTGTTGGTTTGCCTAGAAGGAATTCAATTTTTTTTTTTTTATGTAACTAAGTTTAACTGGATGGAGCTGGAGTATGGTGGCAAGGGCAAGGGAGTGATCATCATGAATTTCTTGAGGACTTCTCTAGGTTTTGGTTCACCTTTCCTTTGCAGAATGACATACTGGATTTCATTGATAATCTAAATATTTTGGCTCAAATGTTTTACTATTCCGTGGATGTTGAATGAAATGCTCTGCATAAGCTACCTTATTATTTTGGCTAAGTACTAGTTTACTAATTGCCTTTCGCATGCTTTGGTTTCTGCCGTACAGTGACATTCACATCGTTGCCTGCTTGGATTTTGGAAGTATGCATTCTTCCTGTAGAGTAGGAACTTATTGATGAGAATGATTAGTTAATGTCTGATGTTACACACATAAATGTCTCATGGTTGAGTTCCATTTTATAATTGCTGATCAAACTGCTAGATAGTTGAGGAACCAGTATGCAGGAATATCAGATTTTGTTTTTGCACGAAGTGATTGATCATATAGTATTATGTATGAAAGCTTTCCAATTTCTGTCTGAAGCGTATTGTGTGATAATACCATTTTATGTAACAGAGGGAAATTGTAATTTAGAAAGCATTTGCTCATGTCTGTTTTTGTACAATGTACTATATGTTACACGTACTGGAGCAAGTATTGAAGTATAGTTATCCTGAATTTGAGTGTAGATGAGCCATATGATGCTAACTTTGACACGATACTTCTCAGGAAATCAATGCCATGCCAATTTTGGTGGATAAAATCTTCATCTTTACATGCAAGTAATTTCATAGTACAAAACAGAGGTGAGAATAAGCTGTCTATACTCATAAGATTTTGGAATGTTGTATGTTTATTTTATCAAGTATGAAAGCATTGATATTTGATTTAAGAAATTGTTGAGCTTCTTGTATGAAGTTGAGTCCATGATTCACATGAGGAAGGGAGTCGGATTACTATGCCAGTTATTAATTTTTAAATTAGTTTATCACTATGTAGAGGACTTACCTCAACAATCTCAACAATTTGATGCTATTTTTGTTTTACAAGAACACAATTTTATTGAAAATAATGAGTACAGATCAGAGGATATTATGTCCACTGAAAACAGAGATGAAAATATTACATGCACTGAAACTTATTTTGAAAAACAGCAACCCTCAAATCTGGAAAAATTGCAAGGAAAGGTATACCCTGAGATTCTGTAGAGACTGAAGCCCATAATGATCCCCAAAAATGAACTTTATTTCACAAATTCTCCACCTCTTCACCCCTACAGCTGTCAAAGTTCTCTTTTCTTTCCAACTAACTCACCCAAAACACAGCCAAAGATCAGGTCTATTAATTGGCTTTATATTCTGATGATTCCCTAGGGAATATTTTGCATTATTTTATGTTTCATACATACTGTGATTATTTTTGTTACAGGAAAATGTGAGGTCAGTTCTCAAAGGGCAGGAAATAAGTTAGGTTCCACTGTGTATATAAATATTGCAGATGATTCGAATGACAAACTCCCTAGTACAGATCAGATTAATATTTCTCAGGTGAGCATTTGATGTAAGCTTTCTTCTTATTCTTCTTCTTCTTTATTTATTTTATTTTATTTTATTTATGACAATAGCATTAGATGTATGAATCTGCTTAAAGAAAATTGTCATTATTTTTTGTTGCATGGGATCTTTGGTTTAATCTTCATAGCTATAAGCACAAGAATGAAGTTCCTTTATGTTTGGAAATCTCTCTTTACCATAATGAGAACATGCCTATGTAAGAAAGGGATGTTACAATGGCACACGATACTTACAAATTGATAACTACAAGTTAAGGAGCAATGATACTTGATACTTGCAGAGCTCTTTTCACTGCTCTCAATAATTTATGTGTTCTGGCTGGCCCTTGCATTGTTCTCTACTTCAACAATGACAGCACCAAAAAAGGCTAAATTTTGATCACAAATCATTACAAGGCTTGATAATATTTCAGAAAAGCCATGGCATAGCAGTGACAACCTACTCTACTTTTTCTTCTTGTTGTAAAAGATGGCTAAAATGTCTGTATTCTGTTTTTTCTGGAATTTACTCTTCAAGCTATACGTACGAATTAAGCTTTTTTATTTACTAAATCATTGTTCATTTGCCCATGCAAGGTAAGACTCTTAGATTTGTGAGAAAATGCATATTGAAGTCTATCATTCACTAGTTATACTTTCTTCCAAACCTCTTTGTATCACCCGTATTTAGTCTTCTATCAAGTTAACAACTTCTAAACAAAGCTTGTCCCCAGAATATATTTTGTTTGATTGCTCTCATTGCTGAATAAAAGCTTACACCACTTTCCATGTTCCTCTATTTAGTGAATTCACTTGTTTACTCTCTGTTATCAAGTATCTGTATCCATGATAACTTGTACAAACTCATTCTAATCTGAATCTTTTTAATCTGGTAGAACCTTCTGGCTTCAGATTTTTCACTTGATTAATGTCATGGTGCTGTTAGTATTTAGTAAATTTCTTGATGGAATTTGCTGTATGTGCAGGTTCACCTTACTAAAGTCACGATGGGATTGGTGTCCTTATATTTGTCAATTAGACTGGCAAAGTCAAATGTTTTTAACACTTTCATTAAGATTGTCCAAGAGAAACTTCCCAGTGTTGTTCAAAATTTTGGGGCTGCCACCTTGCCTTTTGCCTGCGTTTCTAATTCTTTGAATAAACCCATGCCTCTTGAGTTGGATGTGTCTTTGCCTTCATTTCAAGATATTAGGTGGAGTTTTGCCCGGTTATTGTATCTATTTAACATCCAACTTGAGAAAAATGTTGCCACGTAAGTGAATTATATAATTGTTTTTGCCCTTGTTCATAACCCTTCATCTTGTAATCATCTGGTTATTTTGCTGTTGAATTGTTAAGTTCATGTTTTGGTTTCTTTTTTAAGATTTTGTGGTTTCAGATGTTAAGATATCAACCTGGCATTATTTCATCAACATGAGTGGACAGTAGGGTAACTGAACTACTTTATTGTTGCCCTCTTGTTTGAAGTAAAGATGCAATGGCATAAATTTAAACCATTTTGTTCAGTAAGTTACCAGAATAGGCAAGTATCCCAGTGAACTACGATTAGGGTCACTCGATCCAAAAGGTTCACTTTTATTCAAGCTAGGTTTGGCAAAAATGAAAGTGATATTAAAAACTTATGTAGAATAGATTATGATATTTTGATCCATAAATTTCCTTCTATTTCATCCTGGCCCATAAAACATAGTTTAAAAGGTTTGCATCTTATTCTTTTCCCCACTATAAATATAATCTGTTGAATTTTATTAGTTGCTCAACTCTATTGATTGTGCACTTATCTGTTTTGGTACTATTTAAAACTCAGATTGGGAAGAAATTGGAATTTTGTAGAATCATGTAGGATTAGAAGGCCACGAATGATGCCCTCAGGGTGTACACACAATAATCGTGATAAATGTTTTATTTTTTTTCCCTAATTCTTACTCAGGGTAGGTTTACATAATACTGCGTTCTTTGACACTAAATGGTCAAAAGCTTTCTGTGCTTGGGCTTATATAATCATGCAGAAGCTCCATAAAAGATGTATATTATTCAACGTGGATCTGTGTATGCTTCTGTGACAATCTAAAGTTTAATGATAAAATCAGCCTTCTGGTTAATTTTAGTTGTGAATGGTCAACATTGTTCATCTGATTGTTCAAAAGTATTTTTTCTAATTCATCATTTCATGCATGTAATTTATTTGGCCTTTATGTTCTCATTTGACTGAATTCTTTTGTAAATGTTTTCTAGGTTCTTTCTAGTGCTCCTGGTAGCATGCTTCTCATTTGTTGTCATTGGTGGTTTCCTGTTCTTCAAGTTTAGGTAACCTATATTCCTTTCTAACAGCAGTTCTAATTACTTTCACATGGTAAATGGCATTGTCTGCTTCATGTCGGTTTATGGTATTTCATTATTTAGCCAAATTTCTTTTCTTCTAGCATCTAGAATATTAGATTGCTATACTTTGTTTTCCCATCAATCCATCTATCTCTTGAGCAACTTTGTTTGGTTGACAATCCATTTCGGTACTAGTCTTCGCAAGTGAATTTATTATTTCTGCATTTAATTCTCATGCTTGTTTGCAATCTGATGCATTTCAAATTACACAGGGGTAGTAACGAGTCTTTGGAGGACTGCTTCTGGGAGGCTTGGGCATGTCTGTGTTCATCATCGACACATCTAAAAGTGTGATGGCGTTTTCTGATTTTCTGATTTGGTTCATTTGTCATAATTTTCATTTTTTTTCGTATTTGGTTATATGATTGTAAATAATATGTACTGTGCAGCAAAGAACACGCGTTGAACGTGTTATTGGTTTCATTCTTGCAATATGGGGCATATTGTTTTACTCTCGTTTATTGAGCACAATGACTGAACAGTTCAGGGTAAGTTCTTGAATCAATAAACATTATCATACATCTAACATTATGTAGATTACATCCTTATGACCATCATTTGCACAGAATAATATGTACAGGCTCAGAGAAGGCGCACAAATGCAAGTTCTGGAGAGTGATCATATCATTATTTGTGGAGTGAACAGTCATCTTTCTTTCATACTAAAGCAACTAAACAAGTATCATGAATTTGCCGTCCGCTTAGGTACTGCTACAGCTAGGTAATCTTATTCTGTACTGCCAACAGAGGTTCTTATATCAGGATTGCATGGCTAAATTACTGGCTTGTGTATATGTTCACAGGAGGCAGAGAATTCTTCTTATGTCGGATCTCCCAAGAAAGCAGATGGACAAGCTAGCTGACAATTTAGCCAAGGATCTTATTCATATTGATATCCTTACAAAGAGGTACAACTACTTAGAAATCATATAACTCAAGTCCTATAATCTTGTAAAATTCATCTCTATCTAGTGTTGCAATAAAAAGTTGTCAAAGTATTGGTATAATGGCCTTTGTGTTCTGATTCTTACATTGAGGTTCTACTGTTACAGTTGCAGCCTTAGTTTAACAAAATCATTTGAAAGAGCCGCTGCCAACAAGGCTCGTGCCATAATTATACTGCCAACGAAGGGAGATCGGTGAGAACTTGATCAACTTTTACTTCTATCTGAAAAGTCATCTTAGAGTATACAAGGTTTTTGTCAAAGTTTATTTGGAATTGTATATCATTCCATTGGCAGTTATGAGCTATATTGAAAATGCCATTGAATTTGTTACCACTTCGAAAATTTCCACTCTCTTGAACTTGTTTTACTTGACATCTTCCACTGTTTAGGTATGAAGTTGACACCGATGCTTTTTTATCTGTTCTGGCACTTCAACCCATCCCCAATATGGAATCTGTCCCCACAATTGTTGAGGTATATCACTAGTCAGTCTTTGCACTGAACTATATTGTGAAGTTTGCTAAAATCATGTTACATTTGCCCTCCCCAATGAATGCAGGTCTCAAGTTCCAATACATGTGAGCTCTTGAAGTCAATCTCAGGGTTAAAAGTAGAGCCTGTAGAAAATGGTGCATCCAAATTATTTGTTCAATGCTCTCGTCAAAAGGGACTCATAAAGATCTACAGGCACTTGCTTAATTATCGAAGTATGGTACAAGTCCCTCTTCAAGGAGAAACTAGTTTTTTCGTTAAGACATTTACTACATTCTATTTTTTATTCCTCAATTATACATTTCCAAAACTTTGAATTGTTATTCAAGAGGATAAAGAATAATAGACATTCTCGAATGCTATTGTCAAGGTAATTTAGAATGGCCATTCCAAATTCATGTGTTGGTTTGGTTCAGATTACCAAATGCAATTAGTAGTAGTTCCTTTACTATTGGTTACATAAGCAATATATATTTTAAGATTTTGGATATGGGAGAGTTCCAATAAAACTGCTACTCTTTAAATTTTATTTGAACTAAATATTGGTGGAACCATTAATGATATGTTTAATAAAATATTTGATGCTTTATTCAGTAAACTTTTTTGATGTATTTTAGGACTTTTTTGACATATTGAGAATGGGGAGATTCTTGTAACCATTTTTGAAATATTTTCTTTATCATTCCCTGTTGAATTTACAGAACATTATGGATATGAAGATCCAGCTTCTACATAACCTTTTAACTCATTTTCGTCTTAAAATCTAACCATGAGAGAGAGAGAGAGAGAGAGAGAGAGAGAGAGAGAGAGAGAGAGAGAGAGAGAGAGAGAGAGAGAGAGAGAGATTGTGGTGTTGTGTAATTCTCAACCTCTTGTTATTCCATGTGACACTAAGTTATCTTCTGCCTGTGCTGCTTTGGTATGCTTGTTTTTATATACGTTTGATGTTATTTTCCCATTAGAGGGAGAGTGAAAATTATTTAAGTAAAAGGACAAAGATTAACAATCAACATTCGCAAAATTACAGATGAAATGCCTTAGTTGTTGTTGATAATTTCTCCCAAAATATATTTACTTCTGTGGATAATTCCATACCTTTAGACCCTAATATCTTTATAAATATGAATTGAAATGTTTGGTCGGAACCGATGCACTAGAACTTTGATCTATCAACTCAGACATGGATGTGTGTAGTTGTTCTTATTTGTGGTGGCAATTTTTACATTAGGTTGGTCTTATTGTTAGGTAATTGGAACCATCTCCCTGTTCAGCCCTGAGATGGCGCACTAATTAATATCATTTCTACTCATTGCAGAAAATGTATTTAATCTTTGCAGTTTTCCAAGTCTAGCAGGGCTCAAGTATAGGAGAGTACGGCATGGGTTTCAAGAGGTATTACCAGCCTAATGTAATTCTGCTAGTGTAAAATTTATTGCACTTGGCTGATTTTTATTCTTCCTCTGACTGGATATTCCTTCAGGCAGTTGTTTGTGGGCTTTATAGGAACGGGAAGATAGACTTCCACCCTTATGACGATGAAATCTTGCAGGAAACTGACAAAGTATGAGAAGTTCTCGACTTGATTTACACCAATAGCTCTGAAATTTCTTATGACTTCTGAAAATTTGAATCATGAACACAATGTCAGTTAAAGTTTCTTTTCGTTAATATCTCTAGAAAATGATGGTTAACTTTACTTTCACCAGTTCCTATTTTATTTATCATGACTGGACAGTTAGACAAAACTACTATTAATTTAATAGTTACAAAAATAGAAGAAAGAACTAAGAGAATCATGGAAGCCTGACCGGATTCACTGTGCGACCGGTTCATTTGTTTTGGTGTTTGCATTATGCTGTTTGCTGGCTGACTGGGTTGTGGTTAACCATCATTTTCAGCTATATGTTTATGAAATGTTCTGCATTTATGAAACTGTTAAATTCCTCCCATAGTTTTATTTGTGAATTCTCAACATTGTGCACTTTCCTCATGTAGGTATTGTTCGTTGCACCTGTTAATGGGTCTAAGAAACCAAATGTTGCTTATTCAAATGTTGTGAGAGAAATAGGCAATGCTAATGAAAATTTGGAAGATCAAGAAAAGAATGGTAGTACCCAATCACGTGATTTACAATTGAAAACACGACTGGAAAACATTGTAAGGCGTCCCAATAAACCAGGTTCCAAGGTGCGACTTTACTACGACATAATTGCTTGAAGGCCACCAGGGCTTGAAAGATTTGGTTTCGAAATCTGAATTCTCTTATAATGCAGGGCTCAGACTGGACCCTAGGACCAAAAGAATTTATACTTCTGCTTGGATGGCGCCCTGACATCATAGAAATGATTGAAGAATATGACAATTATCTTGGACCTGGCAGTGTCGTGGTATGCTCTTATCTCTTGGGAATCTTGTTGTGAGTCCTATATGCATTGAGTAAGCATTCAGCAACTCTTGCCTTGAACTGTAAAAACTTAGCGCAGCTACTTGCTACTTACGCAAGTACATGTATGATGAAGGCTTTCAAATTGTAAATGAATCAATGGGGAAGGGATTGAGGAACTTAATGGATTCTGGGAAATTTTCTCCACCTTGAGGAAAGCATGACAGAGACTAAGTTGCATGACAGAGACTAAGAGGCATGCAGCCTAATTGGAGTACTTTTGAGATGTGTCCTTGTATTCTTTGCTATTACGTTTTTCAGCATGTAGCCTAAGATGCATTTCCTCATCAATTGGTTTACAATTGGGGTTGTTGTTCTATATATAATTGTATATGGATGTTAAATCTGATGCCTTCATGAGCTGTCATTGTTATAAATTCTGACACTTGATGAAAGATAATTTTCATTGGTCACTTAGCTAAGTTTCTGGACATAACATCACTCTTAATTTATCATCTTTATGCATGCAGGAAATTTTATCGGATGTACCGTTAGATGACAGAAATAGGGCAAGACAAGTTGCTGGTCAAGGCAAACTCAAAAACGTCAAGGTTTCTCATAGGGTACTACCTCACTCTTTCAACCTACAGAGTTGAACCTTCTCTGCCGTTATCTTTGTTGCTTTATAATTAGTTTTTGTTGAAGTCTCCTTTTCCCCTTCTAAAGCTTCATTTATTTACTTCCGTATGCTACAGATTGGGAATCCAATGAACTTTGACACCTTACAAGAAACCATAATGAATATCCAGAAGTCATTGAAGAACAAAGATATTCCCTTGTCCATCGTTGTAATATCTGATAGAGAATGGCTTCTTGGAGGTGAACATACAGAATTCCCCCTTTTTTCTTGGTTTTGTGTTGTTTCAATTAGCCTAAGGTCGCGTTGCATTAAAGTATTCTCCCCTCAGATCCAACCAGGGCAGACAAGCAATCCGCATATTCTCTTCTTCTTGCTGAAAATATTTGCAACAAACTTCATGTAAAGGTAGGTCAAGTTCAGTTAAAACATACCAGTCTTCATTTTCAATTTGTGAAATTCAGACTTTTGAGTTTAGTTAATTAAATAGCTTTCACAATAACTAAGACATAATCTTCACTAGAGAAAGTAAAGTAACAAGGTTGTGGCGTTGCAGGTACAGAATTTAGTTGCCGAGATCGTGGACTCAAAATTGGGCAAACAAGTATACTTCAGCAGACTTTCGTCGATGTTTATGATTTCTACTGATATTTGTTCACATTAGTGTTACTATTGAAATATTATACACCGAAAATTTCTGCAGATCACAAGAATTAAGCCGTCCCTGACTTACATTGCTGCAGAGGAAGTAATGAGCCTCGTAACAGCTCAAGGTCTTGAATCATTGTACTACACTTAGCTCTCGTAACATATATACCAGTCGTATTCCAAAATAACAAGTGATCGTCTGTTTGTGCATAACAGTTGCTGAGAACAATGAACTAAATGAGGTGTGGAAAGACATTCTAAATGCAGAGGGTGATGAAATATATGTAAAGGTAAGTGCTTTTAATACTCAATTTTAATAGATTTTTCCAAGAAAAATAAAAGAAAAGGAATGAAGAATTAGGAGGGCTTGGTCACATTCGGAATGAGAGACATAGACATACTGATTTGGGTACACCCCGATTGGATGTCGTATTTTTTTTTTCTTTTCCTGCCAGAAGATCCTGATTGAAAATCCATCACAGCCTTGTATTTTATACTTTGCATGTGTTTGTTCTGATAGGATATAAGCCTCTATATTAAAGAGGGAGAGAATCCTTCATTCTTTGAGCTTGCCGAAAGAGCGCAATTACGGAAAGAAGTTGCAATAGGTTATGTGAAAGACAACAAGAAGGTAAAAACATATTGATTTGGATTTGACTCTGAAATTGCTTTAGACTTCTCATACACGTCTTATGTGATGTTGCAGGTTATTAATCCAGATCCCAAGTCAGAACCCCTCTCCCTTGAGTTGACAGATTCATTAATAGTTATATCTGAACTTGAAGGAGAACAACCCATCCTTATGTAGAAAGTACATTTGGTCTTCACTTTGCCTGTCCCCATTGTTTTCATTGCTGCTATGTTTATATGATTTCAAGCTGAAACTATCACCCAAACTTTCCTTTTAAAAATCTAAAACCCTTCCTAAATAGAAGCACTCATTTATTTTGACAGTGAAAGTGTTCTCTGAGCTTGTACCATAGAAATGGCATTAAAACTGCAAGAGAATTGGAATAAAAGAAATCTGGAGGTTATGCCATAAACTACACCATTTTCAATAAACCGTGAGCTATTAAGGGAGTTGGAAGAATCAGCAGACTAGCTCAATCCTCAATAGAAGAGTTAGATATTTCATGCCAATGTCTCAATTCTTTTCGTCTATACACCCTATAATGAGGGGTTACAATGAGCATGACCTTTCATAAGGGAGCAATTGATCTAAACCACTACACTAACACTCACCATACTATTTTGATTATACTGCAACAACCTAAAAATAATGACGCAAATCGTGAGGCCCCTAAACATTTACTCATCCCCTAACCCGTGAAATCCCCTATGTGATTGAAGATGGTGTTGGAGATGGAGATGGCGATGGCCTATGGCAACGGTGCATCTCTCTCATATCCTTGAGAGAGTGCTCTGCTTATATATACATGGAAACCGAGAATAGAAAACAAATTTCACCATCAAGCAACCTGAGACCATGGTCTGTAAGTCAATCCCTCTTTTTTATTGGGTTAGAACCCGAGTTATTAAGTTTGATACTAACTCAATCTTACAATAATTCATATTTAGTGGGTCTGTCACATTCACATATTCGTATTTCTTTTCAAAAGAAAAAAGAAGTTTATCATTTACGCAATTTAAACTCCGCACTTCTCTTTGTTCACCCCAATATTTAAATTATGGCTTAAATGCTAAAATGGACCCTGTGTTTTATTACGTTGGTCAATTTAGTCCATGTGTTTCTAATTTAGCTAATTAAGTCCTTGTGTTTACAACTATTAATCAATGTGATCCATTCTTTTAAATCTAAGTTTAAAAAAATTTAAAACTATTTAAACATTAATTAAAAACATAATTATTTGAGTTCAACCATTGTCTAGCCATTTACCCTTATTTGACCAGCTCCCAGCAAGATCTCCCAGATCCTAACCCTTGCCTAGCCATTTGCCCCATCCTCAGTCATGGCTCCCAGATCGTTCACAACATCTCCAACCCCCATCTCTCCCTCTTCTGTTGTATGCCTTCATTCATCACCCACCCCCACCCTGCAATGGTCAACCCCTCTTCCCACTACTCCACTCATTAAGCAGCCCTTCCCCTCCCCGGACTACGCCTCCTTCATTTTTTCAAGTTTTTTTTTCCCTAATGTTATGTTAGTTTAATTGAAGTTTTAATATTTTTAAATCAATTCAACTTTTTTTAATTTAAAAAAGCTTTATACGTTTTCAAAAAAAAAAAAAACCAATCATGTTCATATTTAACGACTATTTTAACTGGATGGACTAAATTGGCTAATGATCATAAACACAAGGACCGAATTGGCCAAATTAAAAACACAGGGATTAAATTGGCCATTGTGCTAAAACACAGGGACCATTTTGACACTTAAGCCTTAAATTATTAACTTGTAAGTTTTATTATTGTGTAAAAAGACAAAAAAGGTCATCCAACTTAATACTTAATTCTAGTACATCTATACACACACCCCACACATCCTATCACTCTTCATATTAAGTTTTAGAAAAATACAAACTCTTGTACATCCTATTGTCAGATTACTCCTCTTTTACACCTTCATTATCTTCCCTTTTTATCTCCTATAAAATATAGAGTTATCTCCTATAAAATATAGATATGCTTTTGTTTCGATGTTACCACTGATTGTGGAGAAAGAAAAGTATATAAGGATTATCATCTTAAATGCCATTTTTTTTACTGTAGCAATGTTCTCAAATAGCAAATGACATTCATTATATCATATCATCTCAGTAGGCTAAATGTCACTTTTCTGTTGGGTAAAAAATAAAAGAAGATGTTGTGGTCATTAGTTTTCACTGTCATCATTAAACAAAACCAAACTACAATTTCTCGTATGATCTAATCACATGATAAAAACAGCTTGTGAAAACAACAAAATCTCATGTATGCTATAAATATTGTTTAATGATTTAAGTATTGGGGTGAACAAAGAAAATTGTGGGGTTTAAATAGAAAATCTCTTTTATTTCTTATTTTTTTAGCTTGGGGTGTATTTAAGGATAGTTTTGAAAGATAGTGGAGTTTTCTTAGAAGTTATGAAAATTTAAATTAAAAATTAGGGTGAACTTGAGGTGAACTAATGGAAGTGTGGGGTTTAAATAGAAAATCTCTTGTAATTTTCGAAAGTGTAGGGTCAAAATAAAAAATGCCTTAAAGCTTTAGGGATGCCCGTAGAATTAATGTAGGTGATTTTTAAAATTTATATTTTATTTCACATTTACAAAAATAAAAAACTCAAAACCCAGTTGCGCTTGAAGTTCGCTGTTTTTGCTGTGTGTCTTGGCGATTATTTTGGAGGCAAGGCCATGGCTCATGGTGGCTACGCCAAGCGGAGGGTGAGTCCGGCGGGAGGACGACGGCCCAAGTCGGCGTTGGGCCCAGAGAAGAAGCCCAAAACCGTCAACCTCAAAAAGCAGATTCGCTCCATCGAGCGCCTGCTCCGTAAGGTACTCTCTCTTTCTTCACAATCTACTCTTTCATCTCGTTCAGTGATGTGTTACTGCCCATTTCGATTCTGCTGCCGTTTTCGTTGATTCTTAGGGTTAGGGTTTGTATGGTTTTCGGGGCTTCAATGTTGTTGAGTTCTTTGCTACCCCTTTTGTGTATCAGTGATACACACAATGAGAGAGAAAGGTGCATAACTGAATTTCAGAGGAAACTGAAGCCCACAGAAATGCCCCAAATTGAACTTTATCTCGCAAACACTCCACTCCTTTCCTCCTCCTATAATGGTCTTCTGACCTAATACAGCTTGAATCAGTATTCAGTAGATTTCTTAAGATTATAATAGGAAACTTTGAGGTTTTAGCTATTGGTGAAGCCATAATCATTGTGAAATATGGCCTAACACGACGATTATTGTACCAAGAATCTATCAGCTGAAATGAAGGAGGCTCAGGAAAAGAAGTTAGAAGGACTCAAGAAACAGCAGGAGATTCAGTTTCGTCTTGCTGTGGAGCGCAAGATATTTATGCGTGACAGGAAGATTAAGTTTTTCGGTATGATTTACTGATTTATTTATTATGTATAGAGTTGATTTCTTGCGTGATTTATGGCTTAATTGCTTGGTGGAGTGTGTTTGACTCAAATCATATAAGTAACACGGACTTTTTTCAGAGAGAAGAAAAATAGAGAGAAGAATAAGACGTTTGGAGAAACTCCAACGTGCTTCTTCGTCTGGTCAGGCACAAGATGCAGAGAGTTCTGTGCAACTTTCCAAATTGAAAGAAGATCTTGAATATGTTAGGGTAAGCTATATAGTGGTATATAGTGGTCCTTGGTCTTTCTGGTTTTATGTGAATGCATGCTTGTGGAATTTGTAATTGGGAATTTGGTATGTTTTTCTGTCATGAGAATATCATAAGCTTTCATTGGAATTGAAATGTGAACTTCCACTTGACCTTGTGCCTTATGGTGAAGGGCTGAATGTATTTTACTTTACTTGGTACAGGCTTTGAATTGTTTCTTGAAATAACACATACTTGTTTCCAATAATGTCAAAAGGCTGATTTTTATTTTAATTTTACTATCAGTTCTTTCCCAAGACCGAGAAGTATGTCCCTTTGTTTACTGGTGGTGAAGTTTCAGATATAGTTGATAAGAGAAATAAGTTGCGTGAGAAGATTAAGGCCAATTTAATTGCTGCAGCAGCTAGTGGAAAGGATGTTGAAGGTATTTCTTTTATGCTTTATTTACTTCCACCAGAAATATCTCTTATAGAGGTATTCTTCATAAGAAATAACCATCTGTTGTAATGCACAATACATCTTTTTTAGTTATCTAAAGTTGTTTGAGTCATTGTTTGAATAAAAAGGTGAAAGCCCAACTTGGTGCAGCCTTCCTTCAAAATTCAATAAAGGTATATACCATTTAAAAAATAATGTAGGATAAAGACCTAGCGAACTGTCTAGTCTTCAGATGAAATTAATAGTAGAGGTAAAAATGACTGCAAGAAAAATGGATGTTAAACCTACCAAACAAAACATTATACCAAATTTTTCTTTCCACATTCCTGCCATGCTACCATTTTCTTTGTAAAATGTAGATGATGTTTATGTTTTCTCTGAGGGATGCTTTTCACCTCTCTTTTCTTCTTGCAGTTGTCAATTATGAACATAATCTCAGGGTTGCAAATCATCAAACAATTTTGTTACACTCACAAGCATGCTTTATTTTCTTGGATTTCTTACAGAAACAGGGAGCGAGGACGATGGGCTTCTGGATCTGAGTGAAGATGATTTCTTCCTAAATGGGAGTTCAAGTGATGAAGCAGATGCAGACGATGAATGGACGGATAAGAGTACAAGGTATTTATCTAACTGTGAGTGAGATGTTATATTTGAGAATATATTATTTTTCTTTTTTTTGAAGGATCATTCATGAATTAGATGACCGTGCACTTCAATAATTATCACTTTTCTTAACATGAGCCCACTGTTTGTACTTTAGCCGGGGAAGCTAAAATTTTAAAAGAACCTATTTGAATTAGTATGTAGACTGTTCTTTCATTTTTATGTGTGTATTAAAAATATGGTCTGTTATGATGGAAGTTGCATCATAATTTTGTCATCTGTTTTTTCAGAGAACAGGCTTCCAGTGCTTCTGGAAAAGCAACTTCTGGCATGTCCAGTGATGAGAGAAATCAGGTTTCCATCTTTTAACTATTGCACTGTTGTGATTACACATATTTGCTTATTGATTGTTTATATTTCTGTCTCCTCACCTGGATTTCTTAAATAGCGACAGGTTTCTGCTAGAGCTTTGATGCCTCCTCCCCGGCCATCTAGCAATTCTCGCACAAGTTCAGTTCGTGCTCAGTCAAGGTTTGGTCCTTCATCAAGCAAAAATTCCTCAAAAAAGATTGCTGAAATGTCTACATCCAGCAATACATCAAATAGCAGAAGTGGGACTTCCTTCAGTACATCAACTAGCAGAAGTGGAACTTCCTTCAAAGCTAGGGGATCCTCAAATTCAACAGCTGCCCAAAGTAGTAATTTGAGCTCCAACTCTGATGCTCGTAAGCCCCGTAGAAAGAGGAGGCCAAAGAAGAAAAAGCAGCAGGTTGGAGTTACTTGTTAATGTTAGATATGTTTTACAGTTTGCTTTTCTTTTGATGAGATCTATAGTTTATTCTGTTGAAAATTTGTTACAATGCTTTAAAGTGTACCTACTGTTAATAATTCTCCTAATATAATAAGAAAAAAGCATGGAAATTGGCCACTTATCTAGGTAGTCATGGTTTGACCTAAGGTTACCTGATTTTTGCTTCTGTTTTTTTTTTCAAAAGAATATACATCCTTGTCATACTTTCAGCTACAGAGCTGCTTGACAAGAGCTAGATTGAGTATTTTCTGTTTATCCCACTCACTGGGGGTATGGTTATTGGGTTTAGCATGCATAGATGGCACTTATTACCCACGCTACATTTCTGTCTATGATGATTATATGCTATCATTGTACAATTACCCGGGGATTTGGGTTTCATCTTGCACAGAGGGTCAAAATTGGCCGGTTGGATTGTAAGCTTCCAAGTTCCTCTTTTCATGATTTGTGAAATTGATATGCCATATTGGTTTAAGTGTTGCTTCAATTCATTTGTTAGTTTATGAGGTGGGTGCAAGGTCAAGACTCAACCCCAAAGGGTGTCAGTTGAGGTGATGGTCTGTCTTATAGGCAACTCCATTAATAGAGTGGATGGGCATTTTTTTGGCTAACTTAAAGAAGTTGGATGTATATCTCAGCCCGATTGATTTGAGCTATCATTCAAGCTGGAGGTTAAGTGAAACTAAATGATGGACTGTTATTGTTTGTTTATTCTTGGGCCCTTTATTCTTCATCTCCCTGTACTGTGCTAAGTGATTTCTTCTATTATAATATACTTTTCTCTTATCTCCCTCCCCGGCACTTATTACCCACGCTACATTTCTGTCTACTCATTTCACTTCTACTGCTGTCTGTTGTACAATTGTAACATTTTTTCATAAACAACTACTTCTATGTTTGCAGGGATGAGTCGAAGACGCGTGGTGCTTATGTGAACTTGTTTTGATGATTTGATCACTTTGAGTTGTTTATGCGAAATTCTTACAGCTCAGTCTTGACACTGAAGCGCGTAATTTATTTTTCCATGGGTAAAATAGTTGGAAGCTTGTGCTTACTGCCGTCTGTAACAATCGGTCTTACTCCATGCCTAGTCACTCCGAGCTAGGCTTGATTTATCCTGAAAATGTCTCTCTGCTGTAATTTTACAAACTCCAGCCTGATCTAGTGACAATCCCTGGATGGCATAGACTTGTACTGATTGAGATCTTGGATCGTGCCCTAGTTTGTTTACCTAGTTGTGTCTTTGCAAGGCAATTTGTTTGGATACAAAAATGAAAATATACTGAATTTCTTTCATGGGACCGTTTTGCCAAGTTCTTGCCTATGCCTAGGCAATGCTTTGTCTTGCATTTCATTCATATCCATCTTGTTGTTATGCTGCACACAACGATCATAATCAATGGAGTTTGGTAGAGATATAACCCAACAACCGACCACCCTTTTTCTTGTTTATAAAATGGAATTTGACCCTTTTTCTGATGGTTGAATTGTTTACTGTAATAAAATGATAGTTTTACCCTTTTCTGAAGGGATGTTTGTATACATGTTTATTTAAATTTTTTAGTTAAAAAAGAACTTACAAAGGATCAAGGGGACAAGATGAAATGTAAAAGGAGTTTAACAATCCTTCTGTCTTTTAGGATTTTGATTTATACTGCCTTTTACATTCATTTATAAGATATGGAACATATTTTCGTCTCCTTGTCTTGAAAAATACCTGTATTTAATTTTTATATAAAAATTGTCTAAGAAAAAATACGGAAAAATACGGGTATCTTCGCCTAATTTGTAATTGTACATGAAATTATATTTATTTATTTTCAAAGACAAGTCACAACATAATGTACATAATTTTTATATAAAAATTGTCATCTCCTTGTCTTGAAAGACAATAAGCAGCTTCAAGTAAAAATAATTAATTTATAAAACTTAAAGCTTCTGCATTTTGTGGCTGAAATTTTTCATTATTTCTTAAACAAATATATCTAATTAGATAAGTATTGCCTGCCTGCCGCAAGCGCTCAGACACAGTGCACCAAAAAGTTACCAAAAAAGGGAAAAACAGACGTTAAGTTAACGGAGTTAACTACTACTGCAACTCTTCCTTCTCCAACAGGCAACAACGAACAACGGTGAGTTCAGAAACTCATCGAGACAGAGTTACAGATAGAGAAGAGAGACAATGACAGCTCTAAAACCTTCACTTCCAATGCTATCTTTCTTCTTGTTGCTCTCACTATATTCCAACACTTTCATCCACACAGCTCTCGCCGATGGCGTCACTCCCGAGGAAGCTAAACAGCTCAGGGACGAGGTAATCCCCATCCAGTTCTCGCAATTATCGTTTCCAATCATCCTCTAAAGTTGAGTCCGATTAGGGTTTGGGTTCAATTTGGCAGTGCCATTGGGTTCTATATAGTATTAACTTTATTTTGTGATTGAAAAAGTTGCTGTGTTTGTATTGATTAAAGCAAATTGGGGCCCCTTGGTCTTCTAAACCCCATTTCAGAAAATCCCAAATTTTCAATTTTGCATAAGGCAGGGGATGTTTTCCCATTTTCAAATTAATCTGTTGACTGTTTAGCATTTTAGTACAAGTGGAATGTAGTTCACTTACCCAGTTGGGAGAAGTTTTAGCTTATTAGTAACTTTGAGTGAAAATTTGGATTTGAGGTGGTTTGGAAGGTCAACCATGGTTCTGTGAGAATGTATTTTCTGGATCTTAGGTTAAAATCAGGACTTCTCATTTTTGAAAATTTCAGATTTTATTGAATTTTCTTATTATAGCCCTAAACTTTCTCTGCAGTTTTACGTATTGTTGAACACAATCTCTAACTTCATACTGTCTTGTATTCTATTTGAATCAACAACACAGTAGAAGCCTTTGGTTCTTGGTTTCTGTATTTGATGGTCTACATGCTCAATGTAGGTTGTAATTCCTACTTTTGGTGCTCGCTATATGCTGCTTCAAAGTATATTTAGCGAATTCTTTCGGTTATATATTTTTTTCATTGCTTGTAAAATTTGTAAATTTCACAAAATACTGCTTGTCAGGTATTGCAAATTACAATGTGGTGTTATAACAATTCGGAGATATATATAATATATATTTTCAAATGCAGGTTAGGGAAATGTTTTATCATGCATTTAATGGATATATGGAGCATGCTTTTCCACTTGATGAATTAAGGCCTCAGTCTTGTGGGGGTGAAGATTCGCTTGGTGGTTATGCCTTAACTTTGGTAATACAAATCACAAACTCTTTTTTGAAATTTTTTATACAGCAAGTAAATTTTTTTTTACTTTCTGTTTTAATGTTTGAAATATGTGTTTTTGTTAAGCTCTTATGTGATGTTTTTGCCATGTCATTGTCACAGATTGACTCCTTGGACACACTAGCTTTACTTGGTGATCGAGATCGCTTTGCGGCCTCTGTTGAATGGATTGGTAAAAACCTTCAGTTTGATATAGTGAGTAGTGTTTTTCATTCCTTTTTTTTTTCCCTCTGAAGTGGTGTTTTAAACTCAAGATATTGCAAGTGGTGTTTTAGCTTATGTACACAGATTCATATTGAACTTCTTTAGCTTTTTTGCTTTTGTGGAAGATATCTTATTAGTTTACTTGACAACAGGGCTTTTAGTTTGATGAGCTGACTAGTTCAAATCAAGGTTATCCAAAAAGTCTGGTTCTTAAGACTGTTTACATGATTTGAAATGTGATGATCATTATTCACATTCACATTGAACTTTTTTGTTTTTAGGAATAAATGGATGGACTTTCAAGTTTGTTTTTTATGTATTTGCTGTAGATATCTCACTATTTCACTCGACAATAGGGCTTTTAGTTTGATGAGCTTACTAGTTCAAATCAAGGTTATCCAAAAAGTATGGTTCTTAAGACCGAAATAGGCTGTGTTACATGATTTGAAATGTGACAATTATTGTTGACATGTTACGTGTCATGTAATAATGTAGCATGAATTGCAGTGGCAGAATGTTCCCATTCTAATATGATATATTGTCAATATTGATTGTCATTCAAAATCTCCTATTATATATCAGTCTTGTCCTGCTTATGGAATTATGTTTCCTTAGGACCCTTATCTTATTGTTATCGTACATTCATTTGTTTTGCTACTATTGCACCGGTTTGCAATTAAATATTTCCTTAGCAATAATAGATGAAATTGTCAATCTAACTTTCGAATCTTTGAAAATGTTGCAGAATAAGACAGTATCTGTTTTTGAGACTACCATCCGTGTCCTTGGGGGTCTACTCTCCGCACATCTTATAGCAAGTGATTATGCTACGGTAGTAATTAGTTGCGTTCCTCTATGTTTCAAACTTTCCCATCTTTAACAAATCCATGAATTACCTTTTAATGCCATAAGCAAACATTGTACTGTGCCCTTTAGTTTGAGCTAGCACATATTGTGTTGCAACTTGCCAAACTATGTGGTATATATGCATACCAATATAAGCAGAAGTAGGGTGTAAAAAAGTGAAAGCTACCTGGTCAGATTAAAGCTAAGGGGTTACGAAAGGAATTGGTTTGCAGTTTTTGCTTTCCTTTGTTTTTTCTCTAATTACCAGAAAAATTAACAATTCAGTGGTTATAAAGCAAATTTTCCGGGCAGAACTGAATTGGAATTCTAACTACAAATAAGTTTTTGCTCATGTTTCACATTTTAGGAATCTAGGTGCATTGATATGGATTTAAAATATCAATTTCTTGGACACTATACCTTAACACTCTCGATTATCTTTAACACTAGGTGAATGCTCTACCGCCTGTCCTATCATCATATATGGCATCCCTATAAGATCAGATGTATTATTTTTGTTTGTTGATAGACTTATGACTTCACATTTGACCCTGGCTTAACTACGCTTCTGGGAAAAGAAAATACAAGATAAAAATGAAAAAAGAGGTGCCAACGGGTCCATAGCTCAGTGGTAAGAGCATTTGCCTGCAGATCAGTGGTCTCAGGTTCGAACCCCAATGGCACCTGCCCCTCCCCCTTCCAAACTTTGACCAAAAAAAAGAAAAAAAGAGGTTGTTTTAGTTTGTACGAAAGGATACATAGCAATATCATGTATGTTTCTTTTGCTATCAGAGTTTACTGGAAGCTATTTGGTTAAGTATTTATGTCTGGTAGGAGTGCAGTGTTATAGGATATAGATATTTAAAGGTCGTTGTTGAATTATTTGTACATCTTCTATTGCAGGGCATGAAAATTCCAACCTATAACAATGAGTTACTTAACTTAGCTGAGGATCTAGCCCGGAGGTTGTTGCCTGCATTTGACACTCCTTCAGGTGTGCCTACTAGATTATCCCTTTCATTTAGTATACACACGACTCTATGCAAGATGTTTCTGGCTGAACTTTCACTGTTTTGCACTCTTTGTCATTCCCAGTGTTTCAGAGGAAACTGGTGACATTTGTTGGTAGATACTGCAGGAATATGATTATGGATGTCTTTTGTTACCCTAGCCAAATAGTAATAGATAAGAACATGTTTATGTTTGAAGAACACCATGGAGTGATGGAAAGGCTTAGAAGGATTTATTCTATTTTAATGACTGAATACTGGATTTTTTGGAAACTTAACTTGATGGGAAGCTTACTGTAGCTAAACAAATCCTAAAAGCATTATGTAGAGATAGGTCATGAATGTAAAACTTTTTGTTTCTAGTTGCTGAAGTGTAGGTATTTAAGTACTGGCATTTCAAGTGTCCTTTTTAAGCTATCTTGTATAAGTATCCTTTATAAGGGGTCTTGCATTGCAGGAATTCCTTTCGGCTCTGTCAATCTGATGCATGGAGTTGATGAACATGAAAGCAAGGCAAAGCTTCTGTACATTTTCTCTTTTCTGTGCAAGTTTCTGTCTTATTCACTGTGTTTTTTCGCATATTGTAGGACAATTAATGAGTAGATCTGCTTTCTTTTTTTTTCCTCCGATAAGAAGTAAATTTTCTAGGTTCAGGATAAATTTTAAGTGAAGATGTAGAATCTTAACCACAATTGGTTATTTGTTAGTTTGGGCAAACATTTTGTGATTTCAAATTTACTTGTTAGTCTAGATAACATCAACAGCTGGTGGTGGGACTTTGACTTTGGAGTTTGGAGTGCTCAGCCGATTGACAAAAGATCCCAGTAAGTAGCAGCTATCTTTCCTTCAAGCTAAAAGTATAATCCATCTAACTTGAGGGGATCTGACTTCAAAAGAAGTATGCACTTGGACTTCACCAGTAGACAAAGATGCATTTTGTTGCAGCCTTTAATGGACAGAATTTATGCTGAAACATATAGATACATTATATTATATTTTACTTGCAATCTTATTTGGTATTGATGTTGTAACTGTGAGCTCTTTCCTCATAGTTCATCTTTTAGAGCAGATTCTTGAAGTAGGATGTTCTTTACCATCTTACTTTCCCCTTCTTTTCCTCCCTTATCTGATTGGTTTTTTCCTTTTTGTCCTTTTGGTTTTGCGATTTCTTTCTTATTGCAGTTTTTGAACAAGTTACCATGAATGCAGTTCGCGGACTTTGGGCTCGCCGTTCAAGGCTTAATTTAGTTGGTGCTCATATTAATGTTTTTACAGGTGAATGGACACAGAAGGTAACATTCCTTTAACATGATTACATTGAGAAACATACAACTCTGAGGAGGTAGATTTACTATCAAGATAAATAATAATATCCGCATAAATTTTATTTGCATGAATGGAATATTGAAAACTAAGCAGGAAAACCTACACATGAATCGTGGGCTGAAACAAGCCTTTGAATTATCTGACTGGGTCTTGGATTTTTATTGCTTATTTTGAACATTAGGTAACAAATGAACTTCAAATATATTTTCTTCCTCTATTGTTAAGATTTTTGAAGATAAATATAATGTCTTAAGGTTTCTATTTGATTGGCGATGCTCTTTTCCCCTTCTTTCATTGCTGCTTTAGTTTTCAGGCATCACTTTTTTGGTCTTAGATGTGCAGGTTCTTCTGTAATCATTGGAAGATATATTTTGCCAGTCAAATATAAAACTTTAGTTGATTTATCTGGAGTTTGAAAAGCTGAGTCTAATAATCATACTTGTTAATTCCTGTCTGGCTTGAGGATTTAGGTGTGAATAACTGTACTTTAAGAAAAGGAAGTTGGCATATTTTATAATAGTAGACGGCATCAGCTTAGTATTTATAAACAACATGATTGTCCCTCTTCATTAGATTTTATTTGAATAATGCTGATCAACCTTCTGTAATCAGCTATTGGTCTACTACCGAATAATTGATTTCTATGTAGGGCGTCCCCCTTAGTCCATTTTTCACAGTGGACTGGACATCCTAACCCAATGCTTATAGTTCATCCATTACTATTAAGTGGACCAAATGGTTTGGTCATCCTGCTAAAATGGGATTATAATCTTGCAAGGCTGGCACAGTCCCATTAAGCTACCTACATTGTGCGCCAAATGCAGAACTGATATTTAATCTTATCTTCCCCTCTAGTCTGACCTTCCAAAGAGTCCTAGATGATAGGATAATTAGTAGGTGATTTTCTTCTCTCCTATGTTCTTTGTGTGGCATTAACTATACTTATGTTTCACTACTTGTTTGCAGGATGCTGGAATAGGAACTAGTATTGACTCTTTCTATGAGTATCTTCTAAAGGTTTGTAAGATCACTTGGAATGTTGAAACCTTCTTGTAGCTATCCAATTAGATTATTTGAAATGGAAGTATCAGGTTTTCAGGCACTAGATCAAATAGTTGATATCTCTATGTCATGACTGATGAGAAAAACTCCTAGAAATTAAATCGGAAAGAAAGGATAAGTGGTGCTGAAAAGTTATGTGGGAGTGTTTTGTTGCTTTGCAGGGTTAACAGGGAGACATCATATAACATTATTGCCTAGATTTTTGGAAGATAGTGCATTCTTATTACAATAAACTAGTTTTATGGTCTTGTGGCAATCAGTTAGCCGGGAAGTTTAAGTGTTTGCTTAGTAATTTGGTGTGGCTCTTAGCTTTGGGACCTTTGCAATAATAACCATCAATTTAGAGATTGAGAACTCCTTGTTTTTCATAACTATGTTAGCAGAGAAACCATAGTCCCAACTTTTGGAATTCTACATCTAATGGTTTTTATGCCTCTGTTGATTAGTGTCTTTCGCTTTCTTTATGGGGAACGAATATTTTATGATTTTTCTTTACTTTCAAGTTCAGCATATATGATATATTCATTTTCACTAACAAAAGGGAGTTGTGACAAATAGTGATTTTGTTTTTTTTCTTGTTCTTTCTATCTTTTTTCTTTACCATTTCAGGCTTATTTATTATTTGGAGATGAAGAGTATCTATTCATATTTCAAGAAGCGTATGCTGCTGCTATGCACTATCTTTACAATGATCCTTGGTAAATGCTACTAATTAGTATATGATTCTTTGTAGTTATACATTCCCTTTAACTTAATAGAACTTCAATTGTACTTTTGTTTGGTAGGTATGTAGAGGTAAATATGGATTCTGCTGCTGTTGTCTGGCCATTATTTAACAGTTTACAGGCATTCTGGCCAGGACTTCAGGTTTGTAATATGTTTTGTCATAAGATATTAATATGTATACAGTTGATACTGGATAGTTGAAAATTTGTTCATTAGGTTTCAGTGAGATTGATTACCTTATCTTTTGGAAGGTTTTAGCAGGAGATATTGATCCTGCAATTCGAACCCATACTGCTTTCTTTAGTGTGTGGAAAAGATATGGTTTCACTCCAGAGGGCTTTAATCTTGCTACGCTCAGTGTTCAGGTACCATAATCAACTTTTTCTGAACCCTAATACAATTTTTATTTGCTTTTATTCAAATTGTTGGATTTTTTTTACTGGGTGCATGCTGGTGTCTCATTTAATGGTTTTATGTGTCTAGTTACATCCATTTTTTCATAAGTGAAAACTAAACTGCTGTGCAACTTTGGAGTATGCTAGATAAAATCTTTTACCTTAAGGTTATTATTAGAACTTGAGGTCTAGCTTTTATTCATGAATGGTTTGGTAAAAATTGCCGTACTGCTCTTTCCATCCCACTGGCCAAACAGATGGTCAGACAGGTCTTAGTTTGAGGTGTGAACATTTTGTCTTAGTTAAACCTCTGTGTATGGAGTCATTCTGCGATAGTACGAATAGTAGGGCAGTCAATGAAAACCTCTAGGCCAATGCCCCTATTTAACAATTAATTAGCGTCTTTCTTTCTCTCTCTGTTTTTTTTATAGATAACTTTCCAAGAATAGATTTCCTAATCAATGGTTTTGTTTATAGTACTATAGATTTTAGATTTCACTTTATTATATCAATTGCATGTGTAATGTTTAAGTCTACATTTTTTTTTAGCATGGGCAAAGAAGTTATCCACTGCGTCCAGAGTTAATGGAGAGCACATATTGGCTCTACAAAGCCACTAGAGATCCCCAGTAAGCTCGGAAATACCTCTGATTTGTGGATCGCTTTTTAGTATTTTGTTAACAACATGTGTAAGAGGGACACTTCTGTTACCCAAAAAAAATGTATACTTCAGAGTAGGCATTTTAAAACCATGTCTTATGCATTTCTTTGTAGATATCTTGATGCTGGACGAGACATGGTTGCCAGCTTGCAGTACAGTGCACGATGCCCCTGTGGATTTTGTCATATATCAGACGTTGAGTTCCACAAGCAGGAAGATCATATGGAGAGCTTTTTCCTAGCAGAAACAGTAAAAACTAGAACTCAAATATCTCATCTTCATATGGCTCTCAGTAGAGTAAGATTATTATGGAAAAATACATATGAAAATCTTAATTGAATTGTTTTGTTATTGCTATAAGAAGAATTTGTAAGAATATAAAACTTATTAAGAATTTATGTTGGGAGTGGGACTGAGGATGGTGGGTCTCAATTTTTGCAAATATCTCTCTGTGACAAGATGTTGTTGGGGATTAATTTGGGATTAATTTCTTAACTCCTTTGTCTAACATCAATGCTTTCCTACGGGTTTGTCTTCTGTTCCATTTTTTCATTCATTTATTTTCTTTTCTTCTCTTCCATTACATGTTATTAACAACTTGTAACACAATTAGGTTAAATACTTGTGGCTTCTTTTTGATTTGGCTGTGGGACCAGATAACCTTGTTGAAAATGGGCCATACAAGTAAGTTCTGCACACCCCTATCATTATGCTTTAGTGCCATAACTTATTTCCATAAAAGAGCTAACTTATCTATTTTTTACATGTGTGGTGGAAATGTCTCCTCCTGCAGGTACATCTTTAGTACCGAAGGCCATTTATTGCCTGCAACCCCTGAAATATCTCTTGTGCAGGAACATTGTTCATATTTTGGGGCTTATTGTCACACCGGCAACATGCAAAATGAATCTTCTGCATCAGATGTTGCAAGTAATCCTCAAGAAACTAATGATGGTAGCTTATATGGAAGAGTTCGCACTAGATTTCCTTCAGGCTCCACTTTTTCTGATTCAACCCCTATATCAGGATTGATAAAAGTGAGTATTGCATACTGGGCATTTCTCTAAAAGCATTATAAAGTTCCAAGTTTTACATAAGTATAGGGGCTAGGTCTCCGTAAGTTTATGCATTATTAAAGTATCACTTTGAAGTCTTTTGAAAATTTCTTGTCTCTTTGCAGGGTGTTTGCCCAGGACTAACTCATGGGCAAAAGTTCGGTATATCATATGTGGCATCAAGCCACAGAGCTCAGGAGGAGTCCAGGAACCTAAGAAAACCAACTGTTGCAGAGAGCCATTCACTGGTGGTTGTCCCAGGCCAAACTTCTGAGTACTCACCATCAGAGAACAAGAATTACCACGAGAAATTTTCCGAATCGAGTGTGGGAGGAGCAGTGAGTGATACACCTCAAAAACGATGATGGCGTCTTTTTTATTAAATTGAACTTCTTTGTAGTTGGTTGGAATTGCAGCCTCAGAATAATCATTTCAGCCCCTTCGGTGCTCGTCCTATATTCTTCTGCTAAAAGATCATCAACAAAAAAAAATGATTTTGGGAAGGGTCTGGCATGTCAAACTGATTGAGGCTGTTAATTGGAAGCCTTGGAACTGCTTGAGATTCTCAAATTCGGCCTACATGTAAATTATGCGGCAATTGCTTACAGAATGAGCATGGAGCTTTAGGGTAGAAATATAAACACGAAGAATGAGGCTATGTGAGAGATCTGCCTTGCTGGTTATACTGCTGCCCTTGAGACCTGAACACCGGCACTTCTTCACCTGTTAGGCTCATGTAACTTGGCATAGTAACTAAATTTATGTACATTTTTATTCTCTCTTTGGTAGGTCTCAAAAGTTTGATTATATGTGGGGGTCATCTGCTTAGAGAAAACACAGTCCAACATGTGTAGGCAGCAGGAGCTGGACATTTTCACTCATGATACTCGTGTGAGAGGACCCTGATTTAGAGAGATATTTTAGTTTCACATTATGTACTTAAATACAACACAGGCGAGAGAGGCTTAATCTAGCTGATCTTACTCTTACACATAGAGTTGGAGTTGATTCTTCGTGGGCTTGTGCCTATTTTGACGATTGGCGATTCAGATGTTTCAAACTTTTTGAAGGATTACAGTAGTTTTAAATCTCTATGTTTTTTAGTTTCCACATCTATTATTTGAACTGTGGTGCTAAGAAATGTGTTATAAGAGGATTGTAGCTCAAGTGGCTACGAATAGTTATTCATGTACCTGAACACAAGTGGTTACGAATAGTTATTTATGTACCTGATGTCATGTGTTCAAACCTTCTCTCCCCCAATCACGTGTATCCAAAAAATAAAAATTACAGGAAGCACTTCCAAATGACTTCATTTTTATGGATAAAAAAGCAAGAAGAGAGAGGTTGTACCTCTTTTTGACCTAAACAACAACACCAAAGTTAATTGAATGATGTTGCCCCCTTTTTCTTTTTCTTTTTCTTTTTTGTTAAATTGTTCTTTTCATTTATAGAAAAGTTAGATTATTCCTACTTTGCAAAACAAGCTTGAACTTTGGGCCCACTCACCATGCCCAATTTCTTTTCTATCTCGCCGTCAATTTAAATTCCTCCCCTTGACCGTTAGAATTTCGTCCTTCCATTTGGCGCCATGTAATGAATCACTCGCTATTGAAAACTGTGAATAAATGCCAAACTCTCAGATCCTTGAAATCCATCCATGCCCATCTTCTAGTCACCAGCTCCGTCGTCTCGTCCAACCTTATCCTCAACAAGCTTCTCAGGTTGTACTCGCGCTTCGGAGCTATCAGTTATGCCCGCAAGCTTTTTGATGAAATTACTGAACCAAATTCCTTTCTTTGGACAGCCTTAATTCATGGGCATGTTGAGAATCGTCGATATGAAGAAGCATTTTCTCTATTTACCCAAATGCATGGTGAGTCCATTGAGCCTTTGAATTTTACTATTGCGTCTGTGCTCAAGGCTTTAGCTCGGGAGGGTAGAGTTAAAGATGGGGAAACAATTAATGGGTTGGTCTTAAAATTTGGATTTGGTTCTGACTTGACTGTTCAAAATGCGATACTTGACTTGTTCATGAGATGCGGTAAACTTGATGTTGCTAGACGGATATTTGATCAGATGGATGAAAAAGATGTGGTTTCTTGGAACTCGATGATCTCCGGCTACGGAAGTAATGGCAGAGTTGATATTGCAAGGCAGCTGTTTGATTGGATGCCTGAGAGGAATACAGTTTCATGGACAAGCATGATTTGTGGATATGTTAAGTCTGGGGACATGGTGGAGGCAAGGGTCCTTTTCGAGAAACTGCCAACTAAAGACTTGGTGTCATGGAATGTGATGATTTCTGGGTACACCAATGCTAGTGATGTTGACAAAGCTCTCTGTTTATTTGAAGTGATGCCAATTCGTGATGTTGGGACTTGGAATCTGATGATTTCAGGGCTCTGCAAAGCAGGAGATATTAAACGTGCAGAAGATTTCTTCAACATGATGCCAAATAAGAATGTTGCTTCATGGACCATAATGATGGATGGTTATATAAAATCTGGCGACGTTAATAGTGCGAGGAGCTTATTTGATCAGATGCCTGAGAAGAATTTGGTTTCTTGGTCTACCATAATTGGGGGTTATGCAAGAAATGGGGAGCCTCGCAGTGCTTTAAAGATGTATAAACACTTCAAGGAGCTAGGAGTTAGACCAGATGCGACTTTTATATTGGGAATCATATCGGCTTGCTCACAGTTAGGAATTCTAGGTACAGCTGAATCGATAGTTGGTGATTATGTCGGACAATCAACTCTGTCTAATCTACAAGTAGGGACAAGTTTGATAGACATGTATGCAAAATGTGGAAGTCTTGAAAGAGCTACACAACTGTTTAAAATGACCCGTAAAAAAGATTTGCTTTGTTATAGCACCATGATTTCAGCCTTCGCTAATCATGGATTGGGTCAGGATGCCATTTCTTTGTTTGAGGAGATGAAAAAGGAAGGCATAAAACCTGATGGTGTAAGTTTTCTTTGCATACTGAGTGCTTGTAATCATGCTGGTCTAGTCACAGAGGGCAGGAGGTACTTTAAACAAATGACAGTTGAATATAGAATTCATCCTTCTGAGAAGCACTATGCATGTATTGTTGACCTTCTTGGTCGTGGCGGGCGCTTAAAAGAAGCTTACAACCTTATATGTAAGATGCCATTTGCAGCTCCTTCAGCTGTATGGGGTGCTTTACTTGCAGCCTGTAGGGTCCATCGCAATGTCCAACTGGCTGAAGTTTCCGCGTCCGAATTATTCAAGATTGAGCCGGACAATTCTGGCAACTATATCTTGTTATCCAATATCTATGCTGCTGCAGGAAAATGGGATGGTGTTGCGAAAGTGAGAGCGCTGATTAGAGAGCACAGGGTTAGGAAAAATAGAGGCTCTAGCTGGATTGAGTTGGGAAGTGAAGTCCATGAGTTTGTTATGGGAGATATGTCCCATTTTGATTCAGAATGGATATACCTTATATTGGATTTGCTTAAGGAAGATATGAAGTTCCTGGGATATGTAATGGACTTTGAAGAGAAAGAAGAATTGTCAACCTCTACATGGCATTCTGATATGTTCTCTTACAATAAATTGGAAGATGGATGATGGAAATGATATGATATGATATACTGAAGAAAATGTGTGGATTTTCTGGCATGATATTTTCGAAGTCTTCTGATTTAAAGGTCCCCTATATGGCTTTTTGTTGGATGCTGTCCACCAGTGTCTCCATTTCCCTTCCCGTAAGGGGACACTTAACTATGATAATAATGCAAGGTTGTATCTTCCTCTGATGAGAATTTTTTTTTGAATTAAATGGTTTCTAAGAGTGTTTGATCTTCATTCTCAAGAGCCACAGAATAGTATTAATCTCAGTTTTGAACCGTCAAAAATCACCAAGGACACCTTGTAAGGTCACAATTAATTTAATTCCTGGGCAAGAACCAATTTTGATTCCCAAGTTTTTAAATCAAGTCGAAAGGTTTTGTGACTTATCAAATTCGTATAATATGCCAATAACCAATTTTGTGATAGTAAGAAGAGTTTCCCATCAGACTCAACCAAGTGAAGTCCATAAAGCCCAATCCTGAAATGCAACTCAATGACTAAGAGAGAATCTACGGATGAGGACTCTTTCGCTTTACCTTGCGGGCCAAACAAGCTGTATTAATTGCTAAAGGTTGCAGTTTCGGTTTTCATCTTGCTGGAGGAGTAGCTCAAGATATCAGTAATACGAAGTTATGACAAAGGTATGCTCTATTGCTTTGCTTAACATGTTTACATGTTTATTTATATCTTCACCTTTGTTTCTCTTTCTTTTCTTTGTTGAGATTTTCAAATAATATGATTAATCTTCTTTTATGTATTTGTAAATTTATCTGACTGCAGAATAGGTTGTTATTTCTGTAGCTGGTTCTTTTAGAATATGCAACTCCAGTAGAATGTGCTGAACCATTTTCTAATAAATTGCTGCAATTGGATCTAAGCATCAAACCAACATCTGAATTAGCTCATAATCACTAGAGTCAAAGGCTTAAATCACCTTTAACATGTCAACTAAAAGACAAGAGTGAAATAGAAGATAATTTTGATGTTTAAAAGATAAACAAAGGGGGTTTCAAAACCCTGCATTAAAACTTCTGACAAGTTAGCAATAAAATGTTATAAAAGTGTAATTGAATGAAAAAGATCACATGGAATATGCAGCCATTTAGAATAAAAAGGGGAAAAGGGAAAGTTAAAAGCTTTGAAACATTATATCTAAAGTATAAGTTGTAAGGCTTCAATAAAGACGACCTTGTAATATAAACAAAGAATACACTACAGTCAGATGCATCCTCTGCTAATGACCATGTAGTAATACAATATTAGTCAATACAATGTTTACGAAGTCCCAAAAATTTTCTCTTTTCCTGTTGAGATTTCCAGACAAAAGAAACAAAATTTAATAATTTTACTTAATCACCGACTTTGCTGACATGTCTGGTAATTAGGGTAGATTTATAGACAGCCGTATCTTAAAAAGCCAGGAGAAAAGGAAAATCCATTTGCTGGGTTGAAAAAAATGTTAAGAGTAGATTATATATGTTTGTGAGGTAAAATCCCTCTAGGCCGAGCTAGGCTACACCACGGTGTTATTGGTCGACCTTGGCCAGACCACGATGTTAGTGATCGAACTGGGCCAGACCACGGTGTTAGTGATCGAGCTGGGCTCGAGCCTGGTCGCCATATATTTTTCCACCCTAACCCGTGTAGACTTGTGGGCCCATTTGAGCTCAGCCTCAGTGCACATGAGTTTGATTTACGTGGTGTTCACTCAAAGGACTTCGAATCCCAAAGAAGTTGGGATGTTTCCTAGTTCAAGGAGAGCTGGTTTGCCCTAGAGTCCCACTCCGAGAAGGATTAGGTCGTTTGGGATGATATAAAAGGCTAAGGCCATCCTCCGTGAAAGTTTTGCAATTCTAAGCACTAGAACCTATTGTGTAATTTTACTCTCGAACACTCGACTGACTTAAGCATCAGAGGGTCCTTGGCTGGCACCACACCGGTGTCACCCACTGAAGCTATCTTGTTTTACAGGTTCTGGAGGACAACTTGGTTAGTCACGCTGATCTAGTCCGGAAGAATTGCCCGACCTCGATCTCAAAGAGGTCATCTTCTATTGAACCAATTTTAGGCATCAACAATATATATTTATATTAATGATTATTTTAGCTGAAGTCTTAACTCTTGAACTTGAAGAGACTTTACATGTTTTACTTTTACTTAAGTCTCTCTACTCATTGATCCTAAAATCTTACTCAAAACAATAGTTCTGGTGGAATTGGAAAACCCTCGATATTTTATTCCTACAATACAAATGACTCGAGGACCATGTGCAGAGAAAAACATCAAAGCTGAACTATCAACATCTTTGGATGACCAAATTGCAGTTGTGTGACTACATATATGACCATGATGTTTCGCATTTAATTGTTAAGAAAACTAATGGTATGGTGCTATTTCTATGGCTGTCTATGCTTTGGATGAATTATCCACAGAAACAAAGAAATCTTTTGTAATTTTTGTTTGCCTCTTACTCTTAAATGATTGCCATCGTCATTGAGAAGTTTTTGTTCCCATTTAGATTGCCCTATATAGCCTTCAACTATGCTTGATGTCCAGCAAGTGCTTGGTAGATAGAAATTTAATGAAGACTCTAGTTTGTGATGGAAGATGATTAATTGATAGGATTCGATGCATCGGTAACCAGTCAAATATTTCACTACCCCTGTCATGAACATCTGAATCTGTTACTATTGTAAAATGTTTGCATGTAGTTGGAAATTTGATCATGTTTAGGGAGTAGAGAGGCCCAAGATCTTTTAAACTATTTGGTAATGCTTTAATTCCTCGACGTGGGATTCATATTCTCAACAACTCAATCATGTTTAGGGAGTGGATATGAAATTGAACATTGAATTATTGAACATCCAAATCTTTCTCAATTTGGATAACACCTTAGACATTATCTTTTGCTCATAAAACTTAAATGTATTCCAGAAAGAAAGGGGTACAAAATCTGCATGCAATCTGAAAATTCTACAAACATATTCAAATATGTATAACTTTATAATATATATATCCATATCAATAGTACATTACTCATAACCAAAACATGAAACATGTCACATCTTCCCTTTATACAATCTCTTTGGAACCAAAATCTCTCTCTGTATCCTCAATCCACAACAAATCTTGCTTCCAAACTTGTGGAATGAATCTGTAATTACTTCCACTAGATATCTTCTGCTTCTGTCTACAATCGCAATCAACTCCAGAGAAGACCTGCCAGTAGTTAAGGAGACTAAGATCTGAATATCTTCTTCGATAACCCAAGCTGTGAGATTAATTTGCTCTCCATATCATGAGATATAGAGAGAGAGATATATAGAGATATCTCTTTTCTTCTCCCTGCTCTTATGGGTTGCCCTCTCTCCCTCATACACCACACCCCAAGCCTCTGGCTTCTGATCCTTTCATGATTCTCAGCTTCTTGCAGGATGACATGAACATTTCCCATGGAACATCTCCAACCAGCATCCAGTCACCATCTTTGTCCTCATAAGTAGGTGCATATTCTGAGCCTTTGTAGCCTTCCCTCTCTGAGTATTGGCCTGGAAAAAATAAAAAATCAAGGTCATAATCAATTACTAATATTCTATTCTTCATCAAGAATTAACTTTACATCAAGCAACAAGAATAGATTAGATCTGATAGTCAATATTTTCTTACCTATAGTGAATTTGAACATGACTTCTAAGGCCTTTAGGAGTTCTGGGTAGCCTTTGTAAACCCTCAGATCAATTTTTCTGAGGTAAGGTGCTCCATCCATGCTTACTTTCACATAAATCCCAGAAATCTCAGCCTCAGTCTTATTTGCCTGAAGGCTGTTCTTCCTGTAAGATCTGATTGGTGGCCAGCCCACTATTTGTGCCCTGTCACACCAAAAACTCAAATTTATGAGCACAATATTTCAAATCTAGTTCATACCATTTCCATTGTTCTTAAATACTAGAAATTCATCTCAACATGAAGATTAGTCCTAAAGAATAAGCAGACTTACTTTGCAGGAGGGGTTTCCTTATGAGCATCAGAGGTTTCCTTTGATGCATACTCTTCTTCACTTTTTGTATCAGGCAAAGCTCTCTTCTTGTTAAGAGCACTAGGCAGCTGCCCTACTGCTTGAACCTCATCACTTTCATCTCTCCCTGGCAACCCCAATCTCAGTTCTGTTGCCTTAAGGTTGAGATCATTCTCATGTGTCTTGCTTTCCATTTGTTCCAACAATCTTCAATGAAAACAGATGAGTAGTAAACCAACTTCTTGAACCTCAAAAACAAAACCCAATTATCTGCTCTAGCAAAACCAATAAACCCAATTGAAAACCAACTTCTTCTTTCTGGTAGAGGCAAGTTTTCTTCTTTCTTCTTTTGTTTGTCGCAGAGAAGTTTGAGAAATGTGTTTGGTTTGTGGGGAGGTGGGAATGCAAGGTTTGTATTGTATTTTATAGATACAATAAAGGAAGGAGTAGAGCTGTGAAAGGCCCTTTGTTTAATTGATATTCTCTCTCTCTCTCCATTGCATGAATTATGGACAAAGGAAAGCTAAGCTGTCGGTAGCAATAGCAGCACCTTTGAGGCAATTTGCCCCTGCGTTTGGGGGACAAGAATGGGACAAGCTCAGCCCCCCCTATGCAAGACTGTGGACTCAGAAGGACGGTCAAGATGTGTTTTGGGGGATTGTGGGGAAGCAATCGGGACCCTTGGTTTTAAGGGAGGGTTGGGGAGCATCTCCATGTGAAACGGGACCACATGGATGTTTGGTATGAGCATTAGCATCACCATGTGAGACTAAACTTTGGCACTCCCTCTTTTACTTTTTTCCTTTTTAATAAATAAATCAGGGAAGTTAAAAATCCTGACTCAACCACTCTTACCATAACTCATAACTAGTTCCTAAGTTTATGTAAACTTTATTTTCTTTAAATTTAACTCATTATATTCAATTTATTGTTTGTATTCTTTTGCTATAAACAAAGCGGAGAATCGAAACTAAAACCTCGTGTGCAAGAACAAATACGGTATCACTTCAACTACAAATCCTTGCCTAGTTTGTATAGAGCAATACAATTTTTCTTTCACCAGGAAGGCTTGCTGTTTATTTTCTGGTAACACCAAATTCCAAAACAGGTTTGACCCGATTGCGTGCAATTCAATCTTGATGTGTATATAATACGCATTACAATTGTTTGACTGAATATTGCAGATAAGATGACTTAGTAAGAGAAAATAAAAATGACCCTTCATAGCCAAGCATATGAAATCCAAAACAAGAGTGGACTTTTTCTTGTTCTAAGTATCTAATCTATAACAAGAACTGTTGTGACTCAATAACATAAATTTATTTTGCTTTCAAAAGCGCAGACCTAGATCCATTATAGGAGAAAATTATGGAGATCTGATTATTATAACACAATTGTATAATCTTAAGTCTTAGTGCCACGGTTTATGGTGGGATTAGGCATTAGCAAAGCAAGGTTATCTTTATTTAAATTATGTACTTTTAATATGGGGATCAAAAGTAAAGGTTGGTCAATTAATTAAAAACTAATTCAAAGGGCTCACATGAAACACTTCAAGACATTTGTAATTCAAGTGGTTAAGAGTATTGACTCTTTGCATTAATTTTAGATCCTAAGTTCGATTCCCCCTTCCTCAATATCGTTTGTATCAACAAAAATAAAACAATACCTTGCAATTGATCATGACCTTAATCGGGTGAGTCCCACCCTTTCAATTGGACCATCTTCATGCTCATATAGTAGTGCTTGTTCAATGCATCTTAACCTACTCGTATATTATTGCATTTTTGTCCATCCCTTCCATGCCGCACTCGTGGGCGTTAAAAAGATGATCAATTATTGTCATGAATTAATGCTCTCTTCTCAAATCTCAACTTCTCATGTTCTTATCCACATTAGCGAAACCAACATATTAATCTCATCATACCAACTATTTTATTCCAATCTTGTCACTTCGAGCATTCAGTCTTTTGGAAACCAAACTTGCTATCATTAGGATATGAGTAAGGAAAGAAACCTTTCTGGATATATGATCTAGAAAGCTTTGTTAACCTTTTTGAAGATTCTTCGAACTGGTTTCCTTGAATTTGTTTCTTTCTTTCTATAATAGTATGCTTGCCATGCCATATTTATAGAATTTTGTAACAAAATCAACCTACTAAACGACACAATCAATTCAAATGATCTATTTATATTTTCTATAATATTATTATGCCTCATGTATATGTCCAAAACTTGGTCCTTTTTAGGCCTCCAACTAATTATCTCTTTCAATATTGAATTTCAAATGATTTTTTTAAAAAAAAAATAGAGGGTTGGTTTGGTAATCTCAAATGCTAAATATAAATATTGAAATGACATAATTTTCGCCTTAAGTATCTAACACAAAAAAAGGATTAAAAATATATATATAGACACACACACATATATAGTTGCATGTTATAGTGCAAAATATTGTTATTTTCCAGTCTGAAACTTTGAAGCATTCCTATCAAGGAGCAGGATGAGCATTGTACGAACGTTAAGCAATTTCACCCTGCTGGCCTTGTCGGGAATTTTGTCATTATTGCTTTATCAATGAGCAGATAGCAACGCGCATATTCATGCTGAAATCCACAAAGTTAGCTGAAATTTGTGGCATGCAAGCCACGAACATATATGGCAGAATTCAGTGATTCAGATAGATCAGTAGCCAAGCTGCTTGCACTTGTGGTGCCTGAACTATAAACTTGGCCGCTTGCTGATCAATCAAGCCAAGAAACTCAACAAGTTAAGAAAGAAAACGATGCACAACTACTACTTAATAATCAAATTTAATTTCATTAGGTCTAAATTTTCAGCTTTTGATCGGACCGCTTGAAAGGTTGGACATGATATGACTCATCAGAAAATTGCATGCATGCATGAGAGAGAGAGAGAGAGAGAGAGAGAGAGAGAGAGAGAGAGAGAGAGAGAGAGAGAGAGAGAGAGAGAGAGAGAGATTTCCAGGTCGACAATCTTTGACCAAGTATATAGGGTTGCATATGGACTATGGATTTGCATTCGTGGAGCACAAAGATTGTAATTAATGTTTGGAATCCAAGAAAATTGAAACGTGTGGTGTGTGATGGCTCTGCATGAGATTTGGATATGAAGCATTGATATATACGTTCCTCCTTCCTGCCTGCTATGTTTTATTGACTTGATATATATCAAAACCTAACTGTATATATATATATATATATCTTTATTTTGAGCTGTAATTGCTCCAGTCCAGCCCAAGATACATCAGCCCTCAAGTTGCCTGAGGGAAAAATTACTTAAACATTTCAAGTGCTTACTAATTAGTTGAGTTTAGCCAAACAAAAATGCTTTAAAACCCAACTTTTTTTCTTTCTTACTCCAAATCTCTTATATGAGATGAAAAATACGCGTAGGGAAAAAATTGGGTTTTATAGCATCTTCCTCAACTAACAAAGTTAAGTATGAAACCTAACCGGACGTTGACATGTGGGGTTTTTTCCGGTAATATGATCATGTGTTATAACGTATCCACGTATTATAATAGAAGTGAATATTTATTGATATTATTTCTTAAAAGTGGAAAATATCAATTTTGTCATTCATCCATATTATAACACATGTATAAAGCCACATTCTGTAATTTCTAGTTGTCCTGTGGGTATGTTGCCAACTAATGCCATGCATGCAAATATCCTTTTGGGACTGAGATTCAAATTACCTATTACATTTCAGCACCCAAAAAGAAAACTAAAAGCAAACTTGACAACTCTGATTATGGCGTGGTGGCTACCAAAAGAGACACTGAGGCCCAATACAGGATGTCAAAGCAGGCTGGAATATATTCTTGAATGAAAATTAGCAAGTCGGTGCATATATATATATATACACACACACACAGAGATTTATGATATATATATAGCTTTAATTTTGCAGCTATTCTTCTTAGGACCCTTCTTGTTCACTAATAATACTCCAAATGAGAAACAAAATCATACAACTCATGGTGTACATAAAACCGATATTAAGCATCTGGGTCAGTATATTATAATTAAAATAATATCTTTTTGGGTACCCCAAACCGAGTGGAGAGGAGAGAGCTTTAAGAATAATAAGGTCGACTGTTCTGTTTCATTGCTGTAAGGTACCCCATGGGCCTAGACAAAACGACAAAGCACAAGTAAAGTTTGTGGCAGTGGTCCCCCCTCGAGGAACCCTAAAAGCGGGGAGGAGTTGAGGAGCACTAGACAAAATTTGGGAAGGGTTCAAGGGTGGGGGGGGTGGGGTGGGGAGGAGGGAGAGGGAGGGTCACTGCCTCACTGGCTCACCTTTGTGCAATAAATCCGTGGGCATCGTCTGATTAACTCTATTTCCATACATATATACATATATATATATATGTGTCAGACTGTACCATCATTTCAATCTTTGGACACCAATATTGCACTTGGGTCGGGTTGGGTCCATCAATTTTTACCACATTGTGCTCCTCATTCGGATAATATTATGCACATCTTCAATTAATATGAACCGACCCATATATGGTCATCAGCAAAAACCCAATCCAAATCCTACCCTACTCACCCACTCCACTCCACTGCTGTCTCTGGTTCATCTATTTAATCTATTGAGGGACTTATTACTCAAATCGTTAAGAAAAATTATCACTACACTCGAAGTCTAGTATTCGATCACTCGTATACATTTACTTAAACATAGTACCTGGTTTAGACTAACAAAACTGGTACAAAGAAAATTTGTTTGAATCCCTCTGTTCATCACAGTTTCCAATTTTCGGATTTAAATTTTACTATAGCATACTTGGTTAATTCTAGTGTGAGATGGGAGTGCAGTCCCAACACCCAACAAGGCGATCAATTTTATTTTCTTGCAATTATATATTGGGTATGCTTGTTATAGAGTCTTGTTCACTTCAAATTCCAAGATATATAGTTGAATAATGTAGCATGTACATTCATATATATATAGTGTGGGGTGCATTGAGCAAAAATATGTACAAATACATGCATATTACTTCACACAAAACTATGCAGATATGGATCTTTATATCAATAGAGCATAATTTGTTAACTTATTGCTTTATATCATGAAGAAGTAATTACAACTCCAACAAATAATAAGTGAGGTATTCCAGTTATATTGATAATTATATCATCATTCACTCTATACAATCCTAATTATCTTTTCTATATATTTTGGCTTGAAAAGTGTGATGTTAGTTTCTTATATCAAATCACCCCAACTTTAAGGGGATCTTTCAGGGAAATGTCAAATATCAAATATTAAATTTAAATTTAATGGCTTTTGTGATAATTTTACAAAGTTTTACATTTCACTCGACATGTCAAATTAAAATATTATTTTATTATATTAGTGTTGATTTTTTTATATATTACTTTTTGGGCACATTAATTGAAAAAATGAATAAAATAATATCACAAAGTCAAAACTGCAAAAAATGAGCAGAAACGTTATTTCACCTAGGCTTTAACATTTTCGGTTGGAGTGAATCCCAACTATTTTTTTGACATGCTAAAATTGCCACATTCAATTTAACTTCTCCTTTGGAATGTGTCAATAATCTGTTTCAATAATTTTTCGGAATGTGTCAAATAAGCGGAACTAGGGTGTTGGAAATTAGTACACTACTTTAAAAGGATTCAAATACTTTTCAAAGCTAAGGGAATGGTTGATAGCACTTTCATTTTTTGTTTTTAGTTAAAGATAGATGGAAAATGTATGAGGGGAAGAATGGGGAATGAGGGATGTAGGGGGGAAAATGGCTCTAATTATACAATTTGAACAAACCAAGTATTTTAAATTGACTTGAACCTGCTAACAGATCCAGCTCAATGAAAAAGGACTTTGATTTATAGATCAATAGTCTCAATTCAAACTTTCATGACACTTTGTTAGTGTGTGTGCGTGTGTGAGAAACCTCCCACAACTACAAAAAAGCAAAAAGACGACGGTAAATCACCGTCGTGTATTGAGTTTTTCAATGGTCGTGGAATCCACCGTCATCTTTTCCCTCATAAACCACGACGCTAAATAACAGTCGTTGTTAAAATATACAACGTCATCAACAAATACAAAACGACGTCTTTGTACTGCAAAAAGATCTAAAAAAACAATCGAGGATGATAATAGACGACCAACTCTCTAAAAAAACCGTCGTTAAAAAGGAAAAATATGACACATATTAACATAACAAGGCCGCAAGATAGACATACAACGACGAAAATACAAATACGACGACGTTAAATATAATTTTCACGACAATAAAAAATATGACGTCTTTAAATACATTAGAAGACGACGTTATTGATACCTACTACGTCGCATATATAAAAACAACCGTCGTAAAATTAATTTTCCACTTCGATTTTTCGATAAAAGATGACGTGGAAATAGTTGTCAGTGTCATTATTTACGACGTATATGTTAATAGAGTAGACGTTGAAAAACTAAACAACGTCGGTTACAAATATATGAGAGTCGTATTACAAAATTTATACGTCCTATTTTCAAAAACAAACAACGACGATAAATATTAGACGTTAAATAAAACGTCGGAAAAAAATAAAAACAGACGTGTTTAGTCTGCTAAAGTTCTAGAAAATAGTCGAGGATGAGAATAGACGACCAACTCAAAAAAATCACCGTCGTTAAAAAGGAAAAATATGACACATATTAAAAGAACAAGGCCGCAAGATATACATACAACGACGACAACTAAAATACTACGCCGTTAAATATAATTTACCCGACAAGAAAAAATATGACGTCTTTAAATACATGAGAAGACGACGTTATTGAAATCTACTACGTCTCTTATTTACAAAAAACCGTCGTGAAATAAATTTTTCACTTCGATTTTTCTAAAAAAGATGACGTGGAAATAGTTGTCAGTGTCATTATTTACGACGTATACATTTATATAGTCGACGTTGTATTTATATGTATTCATTACTCACGACGCACTTAATAATATAGACGACGTTGAACTTCTAAACAACGTCGGTTCCAAATAAATGAGAGCCGTATTACAGAACATATAGACGGCGTAGATTATGATGAGAGCCATATTACAAATAACGTCGTTTAATTGTTATTAGACGGCGGTTATAATGAATTTCCGTCGGAATTCATTTCGTTCCTCTTCGTTTATAAAAGAACTTGCGACGTGGAAAATGTATGATGACGTCGTATTTTTTAACGTTTAGATTATATATCTCGTTTTTTAGACGTTGTTATTATGGGATTGGAGTCGTGTTATTTTGAATTACATGGCGGTTCTTAATCCTTCCCCGACGTGATATCCTGGATAATTGCTTCACAATAGCGTCGTGGTTCTTCATTGTTACATTGCTTTAAGACGTCGGTAAATATGCTGAATAAATGGTTCACCATAACGTCGTGTTTTATTTGAACAGACGTTGTTTTTTATGCAGAATATAATGATGTAATCTGGATCCAGTATTTTTTGCACTGATTGTTTTGTGGCCAAAACCTGTATAATGAAAGTGAAGAAATCACATTACAATATATTATAAAATGAATGTCATACACTGCCAATTACATAAGCATCATTCAATCCATATATCTTCACACCCACCTCGAATATTTTGAGCACCTAACTCACCCACCAGTTCATCAAATGTGTCAACATTTGGCATCCCTCTAGTAAATGGCTCACACTCAATTATCACATCACCTAAGACTTCATCACCAATAACATCATTATATTCTCTATTAGGCATTGATAACACTACCGACCAACCACGATGCATCGGGTCGTCAACAAAAAATATTTGTTTGACTTGAGAAGCCAAAACAAATTGGTCATTCCTATGTCCAATTTTACTCAAATCTACAAGGGTAAATCCAAGTTCGTCGACTACAAGACCAGAACTATCTATCCAATCACACCTAAAGACTGGGATTGTAAACTTTTGGTAGTCAAGGTCCCAAATTTCTTGAATGACACCATAGAAACCCATATTTGAGAGAATTGGGTTTTTATCCTTGGGCCCCCCTCTCTGCCCTCACGGTTTTGTTTCTGGGAGCTCACGAGCAACTTCCCAGTGGGTCACCCATCCTAGGATTGCTCTAGCCCCCAACTCGCTTAACTTCGGAGTTCCTACGACTCCGAAGCCAGTGAGCTCCCAAAAGGCCTCGTGCTAGATGGATGCGGGTGTGCACATATAAGGCACATCACCCTCTCTTCGTTGGTCGATGTGGGATCTTACAATCCACCCCCCTTAAGGGTCCGACGTCCTCGTCGGCACACTCGCACCACACGGCAGAGTGACTCTGATACCAAATTGTCACATCCCGGGATCAACTCCGCCGTAGCACGATATTGTCCGCTTTCGGTCCCCCTCTCTGCCTTCACGGTTTTGTTTCTGGGAGCTCACGAGCAACTTCCCAGTGGGTCACCCCTCCTGGGATTGCTCCAGCCCCCAACTCGCTTAACTTCGGAGTTCCTACGACTCCGAAGCCAGTGAGCTCCCAAAAGGCCTCGTGCTAGATGGATGCGGGTGTGCACATATAAGGCACATCACCCTCTCTCCGTTGGTCGATGTGGGATCTTATATGTTATAAAGAAGTGAAGCCCACATAGATAGCTATAGGGCATTAGTCAAAAGATGGAGATATAGATAGAGGTATTAGTCAAAAGATGGGATAATGATGTTGGGGAGAAATCATTATGTCTCCCTTAAAAGTCATTTGCTTTACCTATAAATAGGCATTATATTTGCTTGTAAACATACGGAAGAGAAGAAGAGAAAGAGTGAGAGCCAGAAGAAGAGAAAGAGTGAGAGTCAGAGAGGAGAAAGAGTGGAGTCTATCTGAGGAGAAATTCTGTCAGTGTAAATACCACAAAGAGAAATATAATTCAACTCCCAATATTACAGTGGTACTTCTCATCTTCTGATTATTCTAATTTTATAACAGAAGATAACTTTTTAGGGAACCTACCCGAAAAGATTTATTCATTCTCTAGTCACCCACTAAGAGATTCGGTATCCTCCTTAATATCAGTTACATATTTTATGAAAGTTTGATGATTTGATTATATAGTTTTATGCAAACCGCGTAAGTTAGAAGAATGATGATAATGAAGGAAAGAGGCAGCCTGGTCATTTGCCAGGCTATTTTTTTAAACTCAGAATTGTGAGCAAGAAGTGTACTAATCAGCCCCCACTGTGGTATCCACTGTCCCAAGTTCTACCAACATATGGAATAATATTATTGCGGAGAAGATTCTCATACATTTTGTTTGGGAGGAGGTAGGGGCCATCTTCTGAATAAACTAGCTCACTGTGAGTGCTTTGATCGAATTAATTATTACGCAATGCAAACATTAGTTAATTTCGTACATGGATCTGCTTTGCAAAAGTATCAAAACGGATCAACTTTGGATTGTAAAGCAACGAATTTTGAAACGCCTTAGGGCCTAAGCTCAAAAGCCATTACGCGTGTATCTTATATAACCTTATATATTAATTAACAAACACTTCACACTTTTAGAGTGTTACCAACCTAAAATGATATGGATGTAGGTGGCAATTGAGTGGTGTCATTTTGAAATTATTTTAAATGTATGAAGAATTGTCTATCATATACATGTGACCACGACGGCACTTCTTCAAGTGGTGGTGTGATCATATTCATTTAGATTCCTAGGTTGTTGAGGGATTTTAGTTATGTTGGGTTTTGTGGGCTTTAATTGAAATTATGCTTAATTGTAGTGATGTGAACTAGTAGTTGTTGGTGCAGCTTTTGTCTGCTTTAATTTTACTTTTTAGTATGTTAATTTTATTGTCATCTTGAGCTTGATATTTTTTAAATGTCGTGTTGATGTCCTAGTTTATATTGTTGAAGATTATCTACTTAAGTTGTTCTTTGATTTAAAAAATATATATTTCTCAAAACGAAAGTTGAATGAATATGCATGGGCAAGAGTTATCTGACTGCCATAATGTTAATTAGCTAATGACTACATCAAAAGAAAAAGAAGCTAATTAATGCCTATTACCCAAAAAGAATAAAGTCAAAATGACAAGTAATCTCTTTAAAGTATGCATTAATTAAAAGACATGGTAAACGAGGTCTAGCATATATAGTGAAAAAGGGTCTCGACTTGCACACTAATAATTTCATGTTTGAACCCAGATGATATCTTGATAGTGTGTGTATGAAAAATCCCCCTTCCTTTTATAGTTTATACTACCACTTGTATATATATTTTTTCAAAGACATGGTCAACATGAATTGATCTGATATTTGATACTATCTTAAGCTTAGCCGCAGCAGCAGGACCACCAAACCTCTCCATTAATTGTTGGGTTAGGTCAGTGCATTGTAAAATAAATTTGCCAAAAGTAATCCGAAAGAAGTCACTTTCTTTACTACTGGATAAGGACCTGTTTTGGATTTCAAGGGAAAAAAATGGTTTCTTGTACTCTTATCTGATTCGGACTCCACCAAGTCCAAAAGGAGGAGGAGAGGGTGTGCTTTTCCTTTGGGGCACTGTTCCAAGAATTCGTGGCCAGGATATGGCCTGATCATCAGACAGTGAGATAATTAAGATATACTAGTAGGTTAGAAACAACCCAGAATGGGGTTGGGAAGACGTTGACAGGGCAAGGGCACAGCTAGGGTTAGGCATGTTTCCTTCTCTGGGGATGTGACCTGTCTCTAAGGCATCACCATGCCTTCAAGCTTTTAAGATAAATGATGATGTCCAACACTAGTTAGGGATTGATGTTCATGAGTAGTCGAGGCATACACTATTTGTGACGTTATTAGTCATTACTTGTAAATCACAACTTGACATATATTAAAAATTAATAATATATTTATATATGTGTCAAAATATTATTTATAAATATTATATATATATATTTATAAGAAATTAGACGAATTTCTACAATGGTGTGAAAGGGAGACTCAGTACGTAAATCAACTGGAAATTTGTATTAATATAATATAGTTTAGATTTAACCAATCATGTGCTTCATTTTATGGGTAGCTAGCTTAATTTCGAGTGTATAAGATATGATTTATTCGTTCATGTGTGCTATTATGCATATCGGTAGGTTCCTGGAAAAGTGGTGTTGTTATAAACTATTTACACATGTAGTTATGGACAGGATTACAAATGGCTTAGTCGTGGTGATGATATGCCTCTCCCGACTATCAACTGACTAATTAAATTTATAGAAAAGGAAAGGGCAGGGTGAAAGGAACGTGGATTGGTAATGTAAGAAATACGTTTTTATATACATCATTTGCTACAATTATTCATTTATTATATATATGGAGAGATTTTCTCCTACACAGACTTCCGGACGGTATTACTATGACGCTATTGTAAATAAAAAGAAAAGTAAGAATGGGAAGTAGAAAATGCATGATGTCCACACAGTATCAACGTCCGAACGTTCGCATAAGAGAAAATCTGTATATATATATATATTAGTTCTTCTCTTATTTGGACGTCCACACATTATTACCATGTGGACGCAATTGTAAACAGGGAGGAAGTTAGGGAGAGGTAGTAAAAAACACATGGCTTCCGCACGGTATTAACGTCTAGATGTCCGCATAAGAGAAAATTATTTTCTTATCTATGTAGTAGAAAATACATGGCGTTTGCGTGGTAATAACGTCCGGACATCCAAATGAGAGGATAACTATATATATATATAGTTGGAATGAGGGGTAGTTGAGATTCAATTAAATGAAAATAACTATCATTAGACCAAATCTATATTTTATACTTATATAAGAAACTACGTTGTTTCCAACTTCTATCTAATTTCTAATATAAAATTTCAAAACTTCTATATTTTATACTTATATAAGAAACTACGTAAAATGTATTTAACACGATTAATACACATAAATAATTTTAAATTGTTATATGATGGGCGAATTTCGCACTGTATATTTTGAAGAAACGTTTTGAATAATAGACATATATGTAGTTGATAAATGTTTGGTGAGTTTCATAAAGAGTACGTAATGCGCATATAATGTGACTTGGACCGAACTTTTTCTTTTTCGTTTCTTGGTCGGGTGGAACATTTCATTCCATAGGAGATTCATAACCTATATACTATATGATACTCAAATTAAACTTGTAATCATGTTCCAACATGAACCCAGATTTCAGACAATACTAATTTTATTTCTAAAATTTTTATTTTCTATTCTTCTTCCTTTTGGGCCTACATTTCCTAACTTGAAAAAACCAATCAAGGTAGCTGGCGTAGCACTGCCACACGTAGTGGGATGGCATGTGCCCTCACATGAAATTAAGATATATATAGTAAAGCAAGATATGCACAAACCTAGCGCGGTGCCTTGGTTGGTGCATAATTAGCTCTTGACTAATCAATTTAATTAACTAACGTCACACAACAAAATTCAGAACAGCTCTCTTCTCTTTTTTTTTTTTGGGTCGGCCTAAAACCTTGACTGTATTTGTAACTTTGGAATAAGTATTATTGGGAGTTCAACTTAGGATTTTTTTGAACATTTGAGAAGAAAAATGCTACTAAATTTAAAGTTAGATGGTAATAAATTGTCGAATATTGCCATATAATCATGAATCCTTCAAATACAAACATAAAAAAAAAAAAAATGAAGAGAAAAGCTACTAAACTTGAAGTTAGTTGATAATAAATCGTCAAATATTGTAATAACCAAGAATCCTTCAATTATGAACATATTTATAAATAATAAAAAAGAATTAATGGTTGTGCAAAAGAAAAGATAAGGGAATTGTTATTGACACTATACAAAAGTTATTATGGATTTTTTACAGTTCAATTTCTCTATTATATTTATAAAATGTACTTGCTGACTTTTTTAGAGTGTTAACATCAAAAGTCATTATGCACTTTTCACGGTTCAATTTCTTCATTATATTTATAAAATGTACATGCTGACTTTTTTAGAGTGCTAACATACAGTTCCCAAAAGACAATATCGATAAACCTTACCTCTAGTGACATTTGATGGATATTGAAAGGATTGAAAATACAAACTATTTAATAACCACACCTCTTGCACTATGGAACGCATTCATATGAGTAGGTCCTACATACAAATTCTATCACTATGAATATCACGGTTAATGCTAGAGACATCAAAACAAAATCTCTAGTTTGGTAACTCTTAATGTCATTGAAATAGTTTTATTCTAATTTTAAGTGAATCATCTGACCGTTGCCTTGCGTTGCATGTGATGGTTGACTCTGAGAGCTACAAACAGCTAGCTAGCTTGAAGGATCAACAACAGGAGATATAGAAGCCATATTAGCCACAACCTCCAAGTCTAATCCCGTCGGCAAATGATTGCCACCATCTGCACAGCCTCAAAACATCAACGCTCCCAATCCCTCCACGTGTCAAATCATCAGGCCATCAGAAACTCGATATGACATACACATGCAGACACAGACACAAGCGTCCCACGCAGTTATATTATTGAGTGGGGGTCTTCCTCTCTTTGCCCAAAACCAACTCAACTACACAACAAGACACAAGGAAAAAAGAGGCAGCAGCGGCTCTCTGCACGTCACCACCAATACAAGCGCAAGCACAGCTTTTATTTTATTTTATATCAAACCATTTTCTTGGTTCTTTTCTCTTTGGCCGTGGCTGAGTTTCCATGGCAGCATCTGCTGTTAGCCGCAAGATGCCGAACATGCTCGGGGTCGAGCGCGATCTGAATCTCAAAGAGACTGAGCTGTGCCTTGGTTTGCCTGGCGGGGGCACTGTGCCTGAGCCAGAGACTCCCAGGGCTACTGGAAAGAGAGGCTTCTCTGAGACCATTGATCTCAAACTGAACCTTCAGTCCAAGGAAGATCTGAACGACAACGTCAAAAATATTGCTTCCAAGGAAAAAAACAACCTCCTGACTTGCACAAAAGATCCAGCAAAGCCACCAGCTAAGTAAGTGGGATTATCTGCATATTAGCACATAATCTAACCTCAATTCTTTCTAGGCTCGCAATATTGATAAATTACTATGTCTGAATACACAAAAGTTGTGAGTTAGGCCAGTTAGCTTGGGGCAGTGAGCCTGCCCTTTTATTTTTGTATATTTTCTAGAGTTTTTCAACAAACTGATTTCATTTTGAGATTTTGATCCGAAAATTTTGTAAATTAATTTTGTTTTTCTAAGTTTATTTTTCCTCTCATTTGGTTTTGTGGTTAGTGTTTGATTAAGGACATCAATTAGGGCTTCATAATTTCTATGTAGCTATAACATGCACTAATAAAATGATTAATCCAATAAATTCAGGGCACAAGTTGTGGGTTGGCCACCAGTGCGATCATACCGGAAGAACATAATGGCGCAGAAGAGCAGCAGCGAGGAGAGCACTGAGAAGGGAAGCGGCTGCAGCGCGGCGTTTGTGAAGGTTTGCATGGATGGTGCTCCATATCTTCGTAAGGTGGATTTGAAGATGTACAAGAGCTACCAAGAGCTGTCTAATTCCTTGGCCAAGATGTTCAGTTCCTTCACCATGGGTAAGTTTGAAAATATATTATTCAATCAAATTAACTCTTCGACAACAAACCCAAAACACAAAAAATTAATTACTTAGCAAAACATGTACAGAAAAAGAAATAATTTAAAAAGAAATAATACATGTTTAATTTCCTCCTTTAGAAACTGTAGAATTACCTTGATTTGGATCTTGAGTAGCAATTGTTTTTTTTTTTTTAGTGGACATGATGAAATCGTTTGTTGGTACATGATCATTACAACCTATAGCTTGTTAATTGTCACTTCATTATTATTATTTTATTAACTCTTTAATTAATTAATTATCATATTGGGATTGAATATTTGCAGGTTACTATGGGGCCCAAGGAATGATAGATTTCATGAATGAGAGCAAGTTGATGGATCTACTAAACAGTTCTGAGTATGTGCCAACCTATGAGGATAAGGATGGCGATTGGATGCTCGTGGGTGATGTTCCGTGGGAGTAAGTTCTTCATCCCTTATTTCTACAAACCCTAAATCAAATAATAATCAGAAAAACATAAGAAGAAAAAAAATTCAAGAGCATTAAAAAAATCCTGCTACACTTATTTGACAAACTTATTTCACTTTGTATATGCAGGATGTTTGTTGATTCATGCAAGCGCCTGCGAATAATGAAAGGATCAGAAGCAATTGGACTTGGTATGTGTTCACATAAAATTACTACTAAAATTCTCTATATAAGTTGCCAAGATTTGTTGGCTTTGTGACATAACTAAAGGTCATTAGGTCTTCGGTTCAAAATACCATGGCACCGTTCGGATCCACATACTACTAGAAAATTTAACTCTATTCATCTATATATTACTAATGCTATTTTTGTTTCGATTATTTTCAGCTCCAAGGGCTATGGAGAAATGCAAAAACAGGAGCTGAGCTCGATCAGTCGGTCTAGTATTTTAAGCGCACGCTGTGTCCAAGAGATGGAGCAGGGTGTGTTTCTCTGAATGTGTCTGTATTTTTATGCGATGGTATATAGATAGTAAAGATGCTGGACATTTGTAATGGACAAGAAGCAATAAACTTAACCTAGTGTCTGCCTTGTTTATTGCTATTGGATTTCTTTATAATTACCCCCATTATTTTTTATTGTTGGCCTTGTTGTCATAGTTGTTGTGTGTTTTATTCCTTCAAATTAATGCTACTTTTTTTCCCCTCGAAAAGATTCTTCATTCATTTTCTGATCAATTTCCTTTTGATGTATCCAATAATTTATTGCATTTTTGTAATAATTTTCCTGAGGAAGGTACTAATAGATTGATGAGGCAAGTGAGCGAAGGGAACAAGGCCATGTGCATGTTGATGGGGCTTTCGTTTATGGCCATTTATTTATATTCCATTTGTTTATAAATTCATGATAATCAAATATCTGTATCTGACTGGTGAATGTAGGCTGTGTTAAGTGAACGTGGTTTGAGTTCTATAATGGGATATGGTAGTTAGGATTGGAGAATGAGGTTTTCTCACACACACTACTAAGGTGTCATGAAAATTTGTATCTTAAAATTACTGGTTTGTAAGATAATGCATTTTTTCATTGGGTCAGACTATATTGACAAAACTCTTGTTTATTTTAATTGAAATAGTTTAATTTAATTTGACTCACCAAACGTGGTAGTATATATATATTTATTAATTTATAACCATGATTGAATTTTATGGGATCACTAACATTTGATTTAGGCCAATAATTTTGTAGCACTTATCTTTTCAAGATAAATCAAATCACTAATCTATGGGCTCTCTCTCTCTCTCTCTCTCTCTCTCTCTCTCCCACCATATATGGATTTCTTGGATCTGACATTGTAGCAGCCCCATGTCATATCTTTTATTGGAAAACAATTATTTTTGACAGGTTGGTACTATAGTTTGATAAAATAACTAGAACCGAATGATCGCGGAAGGCTACAAAACCACTCTTTTTTAAAGTTTCCAAGTGAGGATTTACAAATGAAAGCTCAAGCACCGATTTGGTATTAGAAAAGTTGATTGAATTGAAAACCATTCTTTTCCGGACTAAAAGAAGTTTGCTATAATTAGCGTAACAAGTTCATGCACATGCCATATATTTGATGGAAATAAAATTAGAGCTGAAAAGATGATAGGTTGAGTTGTTGGGGCATCGATCAAATGGGTTGGTTAGAGAGGAAAGACAATGTATAGTGACTATATTATTCTAATCTTTTACCTAACTATAATCATATTCAGGGAGGAACCACCTTAGTCCAATCGGGGGCACTTGCCCCCTTCCCAAAGTGATCCCCCAACACATTTCTTACATGATTATCTGTTTGGTGAGATTCTTATATAGGTTTTTGTATATCTGATTTGTTTTTTTTTTCAATAGCTAAGAAGACAAAAATCTATTGATATTTTATAAAAAAACTTGTAATTTAAGTGGTTAAGAACATTTACTTTTGCACATGAGGTCCTATGTTTGATTCCCCCCTTTCTCAATAATATTACTTGTATAAAAATTTAAAAAAAAAAAAAAATCTGTTGATGTTTTTAAATTAATCTTTCTTAAAACTTTGTTTTCAGTTCTTCATTTATTAGTTCACGAATTAAAAGCTATATTATTGTTAGCTCTTTCTATGTTTTGAATAAGGGAGAATTTTGGCCCCATTTGGTAGGTCGGACATGAATCATAGTCATTGTTTGGTGGGCTTAAAATGTGCCTAGGACTAGATATGAGCCTTGGATCTAAGTCCCAAACAATTAGGGCTTAGAAACCCAACCCCAGAAGTGGGTTTTGAAGCCAGAGAGCACGCCTCCAGCCATCTCTCTTCTTCTCTCTCTTTTCTCCTCTTCTCTCGTACCTCAGATCCTCTCTCTCTTCCCCTCTGCCATATCTTTTCCACTGCCATATCTAGACTTCAGATCTTGGACGAAAGGCATATGGTGGAAGAAAAAATTGGTGAAAGGCAGATTCATAACTTCTTCCTCTTTATTTATATATGTTTTACTTTTGCAATTTTTGTAGATTTTTTTTTTTTTTTTTTCCTTCTTTGAGATATGAAGGGAGGTAGCTGAGAAGAAGAAGTCTGAAGATGATGACTTATATTCATTTTTTTTGGTTGGATTGAAAATCGATTTTGTTGTAACTAATTTGGAAATGAGAATATTTATATATAGAAAATGGCATACTAATCTCAACTTTGGTGTTGTATTGCACCAAATAACTTCTTAAAATCTAATTATATCCCAACCAGTCCAGTGTAATGTAGAAAGGTTAATCCAATCCAGTCTACCCTACCAAATAGGGCCAATATCACCCGAAGGATAACTATAAAATGACTCCCAATTTTTTTTCCTTGTTATTTTTTCTTCTCTCTTTATCTCACCCTAAACCCTTTTCTTCCATCCCTTAACTTCTTAGTACGAATGAGAGTATTAGAATACAAATGTGAAAGTAAAAAACACTGAGAAGAAATCCCAAAATAATTTTGCAATAAGTTAAAAACTACTTTAAATTTCCACATAAAAAAATAGCTTGAGTTATCTAAGGTGCCCCACTTACCAATAATTTATGGCTGACCCAGTGCTTAGGGTTAGACCTATGGATTCGGATATACCTCAATCCAAATCCGAATTCATTTATAATTGGATTATTGAATTCGAATTATCGGATTGTATCTATCATTCCATATCAGTTATGAATCGATTTCAGATCGGATTATTATTAGATTTATTTTGAGATGTACAAAAAATAAAATTTTCATTAGTAGCCTTGTTCTTTTATTGTATTTATTTACTTTTTATATCAAATTTTGATATTTTATCATAAAAATTAGTTTTAAGTGTATTCTTAGTGCAAATAAAACTAAAATTACTCATTTTCACATATAAAATATTAATATAAAGCATAAAAAAATTAATAAATTATACTTCATAATAAGTCAGATCAGATTATTATCGGATTGGATAAACTATAATCCATATTCGAATCCATTTATAATCGGATTACCAGATTCAAATTATATTCAAATTATCGGATTGAGAAGTCCAATCCATCTCCTATTAATTACACCGAATTCAGAGTATCGATAGTTTTCGCAATAGGTAAATGATCAACTCATAGCCTATATATACTACTCTAATTCAGAAGTACCATAAAGTTGGCTCTGCCTTCGTCCCCCGTCATATCTTATGTACTTAAAATGATTGGAGTATTGCAAACGTGTGTTAGGCTAGTTTCTCATGGGGTGAACCCGGACTCTTGCATCCAAGTTCGAATCCTCCTTCTAAAAAATTAGATTTAATTAGAATAGTTTAGACTATGGCTTGTATAAAATTTTTTTTTTTTTTTAAAAAGGTTAATATTAACATTTCATTTACATACACTTCAACAAATAAAGGGCATGGCCCTAGTGGGCAATGGCCTTGTCCAAACCCAGTATTAGAACAAGCCAACCCAACTCAGAAGAGTTCGATCTGGGATTTACTTTTGAGCCCAGTCTTGACCCAATACTATTCCTCTCCCATGACCCCAATCCTATTTTTTGTAACAAACAAGCCAGTGCAGCCCTCATTGTAGCCGGTAATTCTCTCAAAACTAATCCCTATATATTGTCCTCCGTTTATCAACAAGGAAAGAGGATGTTCATCTTTCAGCTGATCATGCCGGAGAGGTGTTTAGTTAAACAATATTTAGGAACAAGCTCGATCAACCACCTGTAAATAAGAAGCTCACTAAAGTGCTTAACATAACGCGACATATACCCTCGAATCTTGAATTCGATCTTGAAACTTGTTAATTTTAACTTGATCATTACTTAGCTAGCTAATCAAATATTCAAATTCAAATATTCAACATGATGAAGATGATGAAAGTTGTCCCTGTGATGATAGAAGAAATATCGATTTTAAAGATCTCCAAAAGTTTTACATCTTCAGAATAGTAATTTAACCTTGTTCAATTACATCTACAATGAAACAGAGCATTCCCTAATGCAAACCTTGTCCAATTATATATCTAATAATACTACAAAAAATGCCCAGACATAAGCACTTTGAGAATATACAGCTAAACCTTCTCATTTCACTGTATTTGATTTGCAGGCTGTGAAAAGAAATCTTTGGCATTGCGTGCTACCTCTGCTTCAAGTATCGCTTCCAACACAATGTCCGATCCTTCAACATTCTCTGCCATCACAACCATGGGTTATTTATTTAGACAATTAAATCTCAGATGAAAAGCTCAAATACTTGCAAAATCTATCAAGAAAAAGAATGGCATGTTCAACTTATAGGTTGAAACAACTTATAGCTGTGTGCTTGTCAAACAAAGGATCTTGCATAAAGAATTTAATGTGCAAATTTTACATGCTATGTAATCAAGGAAAAGGTACGTACAGTAAAAGTTCAAGATTATTTCTATGGCATGTGTTTAACCCTACAGCCCACTTATTGTGACCTCGCAATCCCAAATACACCCACCACAACCAACCAAAATCAATTCCATATTGGAGTAATCATACACATTTTGGCCATGAGCATGAGTGACATCTTTGTTGGCCAACCATACAAAGGCATAAGTAAGACAATTATTCATAGAAACTAAAGGATTTGCAGCACACACCGTGATGACTTCTATTATTGAACATAATCTGGACAATGTAGAAAAGTACATAGTTTAAGAAACGAAAATTTCAAAATTTGTTGTTTCTGAAGATATTAGAAAGGGAATTTCCATTCCAGACTGCTCCCTGTGGTGTGTGTTCAGATTAGAACCACAAGTCATTGATATCATAAATTTGAAGTGTCATAATTCAGAAGCCTATTACCCTTGCGATTTGGTAGCATCCCAGTGCTTTCAGCTGAAACTGGGAGAACAGCAAAAAGACCACCTTCATCACTAAGGTTCTCTTTCTCTGCACTTCTCTTCAAAGAGTCAGACTTCACGGCATCAGATTCAGCCAATCTTTCATAAGCAGTTGCTTGGCTATGCAAATTAACTGACTCGGGGGTTCTATCCTGCCAATGATACATACAAGCAATGTAACATTATGCAAAGTGGGCTATTTATAACAAGACATTATAATATTAAAACCTTCAGCACAGTACTTGTTGACATCAGCTCTTCCTTGGGCTTCTCAAGTGACCCATTGGCCCCTAACAAGAAAACACATAAACTGGCAATCATTTGAGAAGCAAAAACATTACTTGGCAACAATGCATGGCTGCTAAGAATAGTGCCATTACCTGTAGGAGCCAGGTCTTGAGGATTGTCCATCAGCTTCCTAGTCAGAGGACCAGGATTCATAAGTGATATGCTTCGAACTTCATATCGAATCGACTCTAATTGTGCCAGTGCATCTTGAAGTTCTTTATGAACCTAAAAGATCATGCAATGGACATAAATTATTTAACACCAAAGGCCTTTTGGTTCAATGGCATGTTAGCTGATGACAGTTATCAATTTGTCAATCTTTTAATTCATTTATAACGAGTTCTAGTTTTTAGAAAAAAGTACCTGGCGAGCTTGAGATTGCTGCATAACATTTTCGAATTGGCCACGAGCTAACTGAACATAACCGATTGCCCGACCCGCTAGCCGCCCTGCTGTTCTAGCAATTCTAGGCAAATCCTTTGGTCCTGCAAGCAACCCATTACACACCAAACCAACTTCACATTTTCAGTTTCTGTCTCCAATAAAATTACCCAATGATTAAACCCACGATCTCAGATAACCCAGAAAGACTTTGACTTCCCTAAAGAAAAATCAGAACCAAATTTGAAAATGAAGATGCTTTAGAGCCCAACTTTCTCACATGAGCCGATACAACATGCGAGAGAATTCAGAAAAAAAAAACGTTTGAGAGTCTATAAAGCAGATTTCTTTTGAATTGACAAATAAAAGTAGAGAGAGAGAGAGCACCGACAAGAGCGGCTGTGGCTCCGATCAAGAGGAAGAGCTCTCCGTACGAAATACCCAACATTTTGGGCCTTGGACTTGACCAGGAGTGAGCTTAGGCTTTTGTTGGCGCTTTCATAAAGAACCGTTTTGCTCTTTTCCTTTTTCTTTATTTTTTTATTTTATTGAGCAAATTTTTTTTTTTTAACAAAGTGATATACTTTTTGTTTTTATAGAAAAATGAAACAGACGAAATGGTAAGTTCTTGAGGTAATTTTCTGACTGCATACTATGGTGATGTATATTTGCTTGAGGAACCAAAGTGGTCGCTAAATATGATTAAAATAGTTCTATTTTAACTATTATAGCGGCCAACGGAATTTAACTAAGTGGAAATGGTCTAAAGTTCGAATCCCACACCTTGACAGTGTGTGAGAGAAAACTCGCTCCACCAATATCACTGGTATCAAAATATAAAAAAACAAACTATTATTGCCAATTGTTAATTAGCATATTAATTACCACATTACTTTCCATAACAGAATTAGTGGCTGCATAAGTGGAGCCCAAACCCAATTAAATACGGGTTTTGGGCCTTTCAATTGAAAGTTTTTTATAAGTTTTGGATTGGGACTCCTTGGCCCTTGGACTCTGGCTCATTCGCTGTATTTTGTTATTTTCTTGTAAGTTTGAAGTCTATATCATTAAAGCAACTCCACCTATTTGCCCTTAGCCATGGCAAGGGTGGAGCTAGGGCAGCCACTATTTATGTGAATAGTAGTTGCCCTTGCAAATAGTATTTTGTGTTTCCACCCATTGCCATGGCTAAGGGCAATTACTATTCATTTTTTTATTTTTTCCCCCTATTTTTTAATGAAAATAATTAATTTGGATAATATTTTCAGATAAGATTTCCGGATTCCTACGTGTCAAGACTATTCATAATCAGATAAAATTTTCGGATAAGATTTTTGGATTCAAATTTCGGATGAATTTCAAAACCCAATTATCAGATAAATTTTTGGGTTCAAATTTCGCATGAATTTCAAAATTCAAATTTCAGATAAATTTGGGTTCAAATTTCGGATGAATTTCAAATTTCAGATAAGATTTTCATCCAATAAAATCAAGCCAGGTGGCATGTCTATCTTGCCAAATTTTTCTATAAAACCAAAGGCTCAGCTCATACCTCTCACATCACATCTCTCTATATTTTCATTTCTCAGAGTTTAGATTTCATACTTCATTCATTCTCAATGGAAGGATTTAGGAGATGCTTGGAGAGGCAAGAGCGAGAAACAAATGAGAGAAACCGTAGAGCAGATGAAATCAATGATGTGCAGAGACAAGTCGATGAGCAAGTTTTCATAGCAGTGGCTTTGTAAGATGAAGAGAACCAAGGTCGCCGCCGTGGTTCACAAGTCGACCGCAGCCGGAATGTGGAAAGACATAGGCATTCTCATGGTAAGAATCTTTTGGAAGATTATTTTATCTCAACTTCTTTGTACTCTGATGTTGATTTTCGAAGGCGATTTAGAATGCAACCTCATTTGTTCAATAAAGTCATGCATGATATTTGCAATTATGATGCATACTTTGTTCAAAAGTGTGATGCTACTGGGGTTTTGGGGCTTCTTCCGGAGCAAAAGCTTACAGCTGTTATACGAATGTTGGCGTATGGAACATCTGCTGATCAGGTAGATGAGATTGCCCGGATGGGGAAGTCCACTACGTTGGAGGCTTTGGTAAGATTTTGTCAAGTAGTTGAAACTCTGTATACTAGGGACTACCTGCGTAGACCTACTCCCAGAGACCTCCAACGGCTTCTACAAAAAGCCGAAGCTCGAGGATTTCTAGGAATGATTGGTAGCATCGACTGCATGCACTGGCAATGGAAGAATTGCTCAACTGCCTGGCAAGGTGCTTACGGAAATAGAAAAGGCCAAAAAAGTATCATCCTTGAAGCCGTTGCTGGCTTCGACACATGGGTTTGGCATGCCTTCTTTGGAGTTGCAGGATCCCAAAATGATCTCAACGTGCTGGGTCAATCCCCGGTCTTCAACGATGTATTGAGAGGCTAGGGCCCCAATATCACCTATCAAGTCAATAATACAGTGTGCCAGACGGGGTATTATCTAGCTGACGGCATCTACCCGAGGTGGACCACTTTTGTCAAATCTATTCCGAATCCCCGATCCCAGAAGCAAAAATTATTTGCTACCTATCAAGAGGGATATAGGAAAGATGTCAAAGGTGTTTTGGTATCCTTCAAGCTCGGTGGTTGATTATTCGAGGTGCGGCCCGTATGTTTGATGAGGAGATCCTCAGAAGCATTATGATGACTTGCATCATCCTCCATAATATGATTGTGGAGGATGAGTATGATTATGATGCTTTAGAGGTGTACGAACCAGATCCAATGAACACGGCTTTGACACGGATTTATGAAAGGCCCATGGGGCAAAGTGGAGAACCATTTAAGCCGGAACCGTTGGTGAGGGATGGTCATTTGATGACCCGAATGATAGATCGATATACAGAGATGCAATCTTCGTATATTCATGAAATGCGTCAAGTTCACTTGATGGAGTATCTATGGGCGGTGAAAGGCAATGAAGAAGAATGATGGAGCATAGATGCTTTGGTTATGTTTTATTTAGTTATGGTTTGGTTGTGTTGTATTTTTATTTATTATGCTTTGGTTGTGGTTTGTTATTATTATTGTGCCTTGTTTGTAGTTTTTTTTTATTTTTATTTTGTTTTGTTTGAAGTATGGAATATGTTGAATAAAAAGGTAATTTATTGAATACTTTGTTTATTAAATAACGAAATCTAATACAAGTCATTACGAATTACTACTACTAAAATAAAATACATGAATTACAACAACTTTAAAAGAAAACATGAAAAATACAAATACATAAAAGGTAGGCTAACAAATTTAATGGTTTCCATCATTTAACCAATCCGTGTTGCTAGGCCCATCATTCCGGAAAAGTCTTCTTCTCATAACATCCCTTCGTTATAGCTTCCAAAATTGTTTTGTTTCAGGGGACATATGACTTGTATCCATGGCCATGGTTTTCCGATCCGTCTTGTCTATATCTTTTTTGCGCAAATACTCCCTTTCTCGTGCATACTCAGCTTGAAGGGTCAACTCGTTATCTTGGCGTTTTTGCTCCATTTCAATTCTTAGGCCATTTTGCCTTGCAATTTCCTCCAAAAACTTTGAATTATTATTGCTTGAATTACCCACTTTCTTTGCCTTCGCGGCCTTTCGGCCAATGGGCCTCGGCTCCTTTTCTATGGGTGAGTCTTGACTCATAGGAGAATCAAGAGGTGAATCCGGTGGCATTGAATCACGGAGTGGCGTCTCGTTTAATACAACATCGGGACCCGTTGGAATAATTATGAACCGTTTGTAATATTTGACCACCTCCCAACATTCATGATGGGTGAAACTTTTTTTGCCACCCCCGGTTGCACCGAACCACATTTGTGCTTGTATAATCTATTTAACAAAAAAATAGAAATGCAATAAATACTTAAAATATATTGGATATGCAAGTAACAAAAAAAATAATAATGAAAATGCAATTAACCTTACAAATAAATTAGAAGTGCAAGAAAATTAAGAAACAAGTGGAAATGCAAGAAATATTAACAACATATTGAAAATGCAAGACATATGAACAAAATATTTAAATTGCAAGAAATATTAACACAATATTGATAATGCAAGAAATATGAACAAAATATTTAAAATGCAAGAAATATTAACAAAATATTGAAAATGCAAGCAATATTAACAAAATATATATATTAGGAGATTAAACTTAATAAAACAAAAATTATAAAATACTTACCTCGTTAGTACGATTTTCCCCGCTTCTATAGTTGTCCATCGCTTTTGCTAGGGCAGCTCTCCATTTTTCCAACTCTTTATTCAGGATTTTCCACCTACTGGATAACACCATCTCCGTACGAGTAGACCCCAGAATTTTTTCACAAAATTCGGCATGAATTTTTTTCCACATATGAAAAAATTTCATCTCATTGCCGGACACGGGACAATGACAAATTTGGAGCCAAGCCTCACACAAGGAAACATCTTCCATGGTGCTCCAAGCCCCTCCTGTTTCGATAGAAGAAGCCATAAAAATATGAAATCAAAATACTAGATGAAAAAGAGGAAAATGTTGAGTATAAAGAGTGAATAATGGTAGAAGTAGAAGAAAATGTATGAGGATTGGTGTTGAAAGTGAAGGGTATTGATAGGTATTTATAGAAAAAAAATATTAGAATTTTTTAAAAAAATTTACGATTTTTTTTCATATTTTTATTGCCCAGAAAAGCCTCAGCCGTCGGATGGTTAAAAAGATGCTGATCGGAAGGCTGGGGAGGCGACACGTGGCTTATTCCCGTTGGAGCTGGCGTCGCGCAGGTTCAAATTTTTTTTACCGTTGGCGGTAAAAAAATTTGAACCGCGCTAGCTGACGTCAGCGTGACGCGAGGGCTGACGTCGGCGACCTCGGGCTGGAGCTCGGGCTCGTCTCGCCTTCGGGCTGGCCCGAGTTAGTGGGTCCCACACCACCCCCGGGCCTGGGCTGCGCGGTGGAATGCCAAATTTTTGTTTTTTTCCCCTAGCCTCGGGCTGGGCTGTGCCGTTGGACCTGCTCTTAAAGATAAAGAGCATTTTTCACATGATTTCGTCTGGGTAAATGACTATGACAACCTCCGGAATATTTCCTTCCATGGAAATAGTCCTACATCAGAAGGATTTTGGGCAAAGGAAGATTGGTGGGGACTTTAGTAAAGGTCAGTGTCAATCCATATAGGAGAAGGAGAGAAGGGTCCATGTGATACTCCAACCCCTCAGTGTCACACTCAACAAGTCCTCAAGCTCTTCAATGTCGATGTAAAAGGTGCTTCTATGCGAAACCGGATCTTTTTAATACATAAGGGTATTTAACCCATTACGGTTGTTTTTTATTTTATATTTTTAATAAAAGTGATAGTCTAAATTACAAGAAGGAGAGAGTTTCTCACACACACACAATCAAAGTGCAATGAAGATTCGAACTTGAGACTATTAGTCTACAAATCAAGACTTTTTTTCACTGGATTAGACATTATTGTCTATAACAGTGTTTTTGTCTATACACACAAAAATGTTACGAACCCATCATATTAAATATGTCTATTTTCCCACGGTGTACGGTGGCACAACCAATCGTAAGTGTAAATAGTGCACGTAGGCCTCTTTATTTGTTAATGTTTGGTGGAATAGGTGAAAATGGAGAAATAAGAAAGCTTTTGAATTGAACCATCCTCTAACCATAGCCACTTGTTCCTTGCTATGTAAGCATGAACCATACGATACGAAAGCAAGACAAGCAAAAAAGGACATAGTAAATGTTTTGGTTGGTTAGCTTACGTTTGATAAAGGGCCAACAAAAATAATATCTAATCCCATGGACTGGAAAAGGTTCATTAGAAAAACAAAAGACTTGGGGACGGCTTATACACCCAAATAGACAAGTTTGTTTGTTTTCTGAAAAAAAAAAAAAGAAGCTAGACTTTACCTCTTATCGTATTGTTTGTCTTTTTTGGAACACTCTGTGATCAGAAAACCAAATGCATGCCCATCACATTGAAGCAAACACAGATTTGATTTGCTCTCTTAAAAAGGCCTTGATGTCATTTATAACTACCAAATCTTATGTGACGAAACATTTTGTTTTGCCTTTTTAGGCTGCAAAGATGCGTTTAAAATTATTTTTGTAAAATTTAACAAATTATTGTATAATATTAAAATACAGTTATGTGATATAATTATTTCGTATCATCGAGACAATGACGAGAATTTGAATACGGTTTGTATGATCAGTCAACCGTCAAAGGGTGGTTTCGTCCGACAACAGAGTCCTACCCCAGAAGAATAGATCCGCAGGTTCAGAAATCCTGTGGTCCAAGCAGCCCCACTCTCTCTTCTTGTTTACTTTTTGAGAAACCTTTTCTTGCGTGTCAAGTCCCCAATTCACCCCTAACAAACCGCACCATATGAACCCTAAACATAAACGCAACCCACAGCCCAAACTCCTTTTTATCTCCCAACAAACACAACTGCCCCAATACAAATCCCTAATAATCCAATCCCCAAAATTAACAATCACACAAAAACGAAAATACTAATAAAATATTGAATAAACATAAACAACTCACCGCCCCTGGCTTTTCTCACGCCAAGTTCTTCACTTCCCATTAAAATTCTCAATGATACACACTAAATTGTATTATAATTGAGATTAGGAGTTGTTGGTTTTGTTGAAAATTGAGAGTGAGGGATGTGAGTGAGATTGGGTTTCGGGGATGGTCAGATATGGCTCGAGACGGGGAAGTGGTGCCGGTGGACCCACAAGCGGTTGTGGCCGTGAAGAAGAAGTCGTCTCGGAGTTGGGTTTTGCTGGACTGTACGGGAAAAGCTACAGTCTTGGACGTGGACAAGTATGCCATCATGCACAGAGTTCACATTCACGCTCGCGATCTTCGCATTGTCGATCCTTTGCTCTCTTACCCTTCCACCATTCTCGGCCGCGACAGGGCTATAGTTCTCAATTTGGAGGTGCTCTCGTCTTTTCAATTTTCAATTTTGTTGTTTTGGTTTTTGAAAGTTTTTTGGCTGTTGTGTTTTTGTTGTTGCTGTCAATTGAATTGGGTTTGTTTGTATCTGGGTTCGCAGCATATTAAAGCAATAATCACTGCCGAAGAGGTTAGCCTCTCTCTCTCTCTCTCTAAATAAATTCGTTTTCTTCTTCTGCTGAATTGATTTTGTTTTGGGTTTTTTGAGGGGTCAGAGAACTGAATAGCCATCAGTATTTATTTTTTATTTTTTTATTTTGTTGCGTAGTTAAAGATTGCTGATTTAAGAGACGAAGTAGTACATGTATTTTAAGAGACCAGTACATAATGGTCAACCCGGGTATTAATTGGTTTTTTTCTTTTTTTTGGGGTGAGGGAAGGGAATTAAGCGAGAGGAGCAACTAAATAGATGGTGCAAATTCAGGACATTGAAAATCAAACCTGTATTATGCCCTGGTGTTCTAGAGAGGAAAAAAATGTGGTGCTTTCAACTTTCTATGAGTTGGGGTTCTTTTGCAGATGGTGATTGTTAGTTTGTTATGGGATAGGTGCTGCTTCGGGATCCAGTGGATGAAAATGTTATCCCTGTTGTTGAAGAGCTTCAAAGACGGTTGCCTCCCGTAAATGCCATACATGAAAGCCAAAAAGATGGGAAAGAGTTCCCTGCTGGGCTAATTGATGTAGATGCCGGTGAAGAAGATGGTATGACTTTGTAATTTCAAAGTTTATCATTGATGAGTTGTGTCTGTCTTTAGTATTCTTGGAAATATACAAATGTTTACATCTATCACTAACATCCTAAACATCAAAACTTCTGAGTTCTGGTTTTATTCTTTGACTTCTGAGTGATCTAGATTATGCAATGTAGAGTCTCCATTTGAGTTCCGGGCCTTGGAGGTAGCTTTGGAAGCAATTTGCAGTTATCTTTCTGCACGTACGACAGAACTGGAGACTGCTGCTTATCCTGCTTTAGATGAGCTTACCTCAAAGGTAGGACTTGTGTTTTCTCTCATTTTCTTTGCGTCTTTGTATGGGCTCTATGGTTGTTGATTGTCTCCACCTCTTGGGGAATGCTAAATGGAAAAATAATAAATAAAGAAAGGGAGCAGGAATATAGTATTTCCATTCACTGGTTTGGTTTGATTTAGGTAACTCACTGATAGTAGTTTTAGGTGTCTCAGTTGTCAGCATGCTAAAATTCTGCTTAAAGCACTACACGATGAAGTCAAGGGTTGTCTGCCATTTTGTGTGAAATTGTGTCATAGAAGAGATTCTAGATATCAGGGTTCAGAGAAATTTTGGCTTGCATACTTGCCTGCATGGTTTTCTAAGCTTAGCATCTGTAACCATGATAGAATGGCTTCTTATGCCTACTTCTTTTGGACAATATTTTGATTCAATGCAACCTGCAGATTAGCAGCCGCAATTTGGACAGGGTTCGTAAATTGAAGAGTGCAATGACAAGGTTGACTGCTCGCGTACAAAAGGTATATGATCTTCCTGTAGGGTGTGAATAATTACATAGTAGTTCATGTGTCTTATGAGGGTTAGTGAACTTTAATGCAATCACTGAAAGATGCTATTTGCATCACATTAGTGTGTGTTGAAGATGAGAGAGTAGTTATACTCAATGCCACCCACTGTCCTCATTCCATTTTCTAAGCATTACATTATAAGATAAGATGTTTGATTCATGAAGGTAACATTGTTTAGATGACTAATAAGTTTGCTAGATGCATTTGAGCACTCATACATGTATTTAATATTTAAGTTCCTTGGTCAATTGTTAGATGAGAAATGAATGGTTGAGGTGCATCCACTGTACGTCTCAGTCATCCATATCTGCCAAGTAGATGTTTTGTGGCAAAGTTAAGTTGTTAGTATAGCTTTTTCTTAAGTTCTGATAACAATAAATCATTTTTTGTTTGGGTTATTAAAAAGGACATGGATGAAATTTAGATAAAATTTAATGGTAACTCTGTAAATTAATACATTTTAAATAGAAACTTCCTGCACAGTCTTTTTTAATATATATTTTTTCAATGAAAACTAGAAACAGCTTCAAATTTTAGCCTTTCAAATATGCATATTTCAGCTTCTGTGGGGAGCAAAAAATTACTTCTAAGAGTAAACGCCTAAAACACTGGCTTCACAGAAGCCCTCTCTGGGTGCCCCAAGAGCTGTGCTGTGTGGGCGCTAAGGCTAGCAATTAGGTTTTCTTCATACTTGCAGTCTAAATTAGTATCATTATGAATGCACTTTCTTTTTATGTCTGTAAGCCACATTCTTCTGCTGTGTATCTCATATTGAATTTGCAGCCTGATGCTATCCAAACTTGCGGTATGGAGTTGAGATGAGACAAACTTTCCCAGTCAGAGTTTGATTAAAGAAAACATATTAGTTTCCTCTTTACTACCGTAAATCATGGTAATAAGTAATCCTGTATTACTTATTGCAGGTAAGGGATGAGCTTGAACAGCTGTTGGATGATGACGATGATATGGCTGACCTTTACTTGTCAAGAAAGTTGGCTGGTGCATCTTCACCAGTTAGTGTCTCTGGTCCTCCCAATTGGTATCCTGCCTCCCCTACCATAGGCTCAAAAATATCTCGGGCAAGTAGAGCAAGCATTGCCACTGTTCGTGGAGATGAGAATGACGTTGAGGAACTTGAAATGTTACTTGAGGTATAACATTGGCATACTTTTTCTGTGTCTTATTTTAGTGAAGCTGTGTATATACTAATCTGCTAATAATACCTTTGCAGGCTTATTTTATGCAGATTGATGGCACCTTGAACAAATTAGCTACGGTATGTGCTGTTTTAGATGCGTACTTATCTTTCTTTCTGGCTTACAAGGAGAATTGAACCTAGGACCTAGCCTATCTCACCCTATCCCTCCCTCCAACACTCTTGGACCCTATGCAAACCTGTTAAGGTCCAAGGACATTTGAATCTGAAGTATTGTATTTTTTTTTTGGGAGAGAGGGGGGGTGGGATAGGCGGAAGTAAGAACCACCGAAAGATTTTAAACGGTACATGTCTATGGAGTAAGCTGGTCCTTGAACAGAATCCCAAGTCCCAAGATTGTGACTTCTGGAATACCCGTGATTTCTAGGTCAGCTTAGAACCAATAATAAACAGAGCTATGAATCATAATGACTTTGACTGATCAAAGCAGAATTATAATGACCCTGAGAACCTGCAAGTGAGGGTGTACAGAGTGGTCTTCTATATACACTATTAAGGAAGGGACATAGGAATGTTGTGCAAAGATCTGAGTTTAGAAGACTAAAGAGAAGGATAAAGACTTTAAAGAAACTTGGAAACACGAACCTCATCTTGTTGTGTCTTCAACGCCTTAATGTGATAGGAAGGGGATGATATTGAGTGAACACATAAAAAATTCCCTTAAATGCATTTAAATAGTCCAACAAGAATTTTCCACGTGTGTCAATAGAAAAGGACCTTCATAGACCTACAGTTATTTGCGTGGAATACATTTAGACATATTTTCCACATTATTTACACTATATACTAAACAAATTTGACTGTTAAAATATGATATTTTGCAGCTGCGTGAATATATTGATGATACAGAGGATTATATCAATATTCAGGTACTTGATTCATCAATCTTAAATTTTTATGGCAACATACTAAAGTTTTCTGATATAACTTGTGCTTCCATATTTCAGCTTGATAACCACAGGAATCAGCTGATTCAGGTGCTTTTTTTATCTTATGCAGTATATCTGATTACCATGCTGGATTATTTTCTTTTATTTATTTTTTCCTTTCTAAATCTGGAGTATCTGTATTCTGTGTTGTGTAAGATGTGCTTTTTATTTTCTTCACGTTTCATGGTACAGCTTGAGCTTTTTCTCAGTGCTGGGACTCTATGTATGGCCATATTTTCATTGGTGGCTGGAATTTTTGGCATGAACATCCCTTATACGTGGAATGATGGTTACGGATACATGTTCAAATGGGTATGCAAAGCATTTCTGCTGGCAATCTTGTCTAGTATGACTTTAATGAACATGTCTGAGATTGAATCTTTTTGAATTGACAGGTTTGCATTGTCACGGGAATAGTCTGTGCTTGTGTGTTCATAATTATCATGTCATATGCTCGCTTCAAGGGGTTGGTCGGGTCGTGAACTTTATGAAGGAATTCTGAGATTGATCTTTTGGATCGTCTGAGAAATAGTGTCAAGGGTTTTTAGCAAATATGTGAAGGAATTTTGATAGTTCTTTTGCCCTTAAAGACTGTCGATGATGGCTGTTAGGGTTGAAGAGGGAAAAGTCTCACTCTGGGAAATTTTAAATCGGATCAGATCTGGCAGCAGCCTTTCTAATCCAAGGATATTGCAAAGTTTTATAATTGTCAACAACTTGATTAACTGGATTCAGTCACCAACAGACTGTAAATCCAATTACAGAATGAATACATATTTCTTGATTTTAGTTCATAATTCTGGTTCTGTTACACACAAGTATTCAATCAAACATACAATACTATACCTGTACTCAGCAACAATTTAATGCATTCTTCAAATTGCTCATTTGTTTATGCCTATGATCTGTTTTCCGAATGCCTTTTTCGCTTGTGTCAATCTTGAAGTCCTTGGATGGTTTAGAAGCTGGTGAGGATGGTTTACTCCTTGGTGACTTGTAATTATTACTTGAACTGAATGATGGTTAAGAGGTGAAATTTTCGAGCTAAAACCAGTGAAGAAACCAAATCAATGTGCAGTATATATATATATATATATATATACACAGAGATTCCATTGAGGGATCCCTCAAATAAGCTTATTTGAGGGACATCCCTTGTAGGCCCCACTCTGGATTGTATTGCAGTAATCCAAACTGTTTATTTTATAGATACTCATTCAAAGATCATCTCTACACAAAATCACTTGAATCCGATATCATTTGACCACTCAATTGAGTTATTGAAATTTTAGTACTTTCTTGAAGCACCGTGTTCATTGATTTTGTAAGACACAACTGAATGTCGAAATGGTTTCTGATTTGTCTAAGTTTTTGTAAGGATGATCTATGAATGAAGACCTAAAAAATAAATAGTTTGGATCATTGGGAAAAAAATTGTAAGGTACCCTAAAATGCGTCCCTCAAATAAAATTATTTGAGGAATCCCTCAATAGAAGGGGACTATATATATATATATATATATATATATATATTTCCCGAAATCAATGTGCAGTTTAGGCGTTGTTATTTATTGCTTTACACTCCCAAGGTTCAGAACCATACTCATCATGTCCATAAAGTCAGGCCAGTTAGTCTTTGGACACTTGAAAAATCAGTAATTAAATTGATTAGTGGTGTAGTTGATTCAATTTCAAATTCGTGACTTCCAAGTTACTAAACATATTAACATACTATTAAACTTTATAACAATGTTGATACTTTTTTCATTTAAAAATTATCCATCATGAAATTTAAACTCAGACTTCATCCAATAGGTTGAAGACTAACTGCCACTAGAACAAATGGTTATTGTCCCAAACAAGTCATTATAGACACAAGGACAAGATCGACACACCAAAACGACTAGTAAATGATCTTCTTTTAATAATATCACCACTTTTTTTCATTCAAGTTATGACGTGTACAAAATCTACATAGTCGATTGACAGTGATGAGAGGAGTAATTTTGGTATGTTCTAGGTGTACCATCCAACACATGAGACATGTGGAAATATTCTCCAATACACATAGAACATAAAAATAAAATATTTCCATATGTCCTATGTGTATTGGATGGTACTAGAACATACAAAAATTTCTCCAATGAGAGTTAGTTAGCAGAATCAACGAAAAACCAGAGCTATTGCTATGGTTATTAATAGCTTCATTAGTTACCAAAACAATTACACGTAGTGTCACTGAATGCAACACTATGTCAGAGTCAGAAAAGCGCTTATATACATACTACAAGAAAGAAAATCCAGAAAAGAGAATGATAGAAGGAGTGTAGATTGTATGAAGACGTCAAGACAGAAGAAAGATGAGAAATCGATTCATATTCACATATTCCATCTCTTCCTCTACTTGGTATGTGTCATGTATAAGAAATTAAGCAAAGATGGGGGGAAATCATGAAGTAGATGTGCATGTCCTCCATGATCCCTTTCTTGTTAGCTTTTGCATTGAAGGTTTGCATTATATTCTTTGGTTGCAAAGATGATCCCTCACCAATATAAACACTCAGAATTTGATGTTATTCCAATCTCCATTGATATACCTCCTCCTTGCTAGTTTGATCAGATAAACAGTCACACAGTTTCATACCCAAATGTTTGATCATTGCACCTAATTCCTATCACAAAAAACATACAATTCTTTTTTATATCACATAATTCTTGTTTTTAGAAAAAAGAAAATTAGAATTGTACATATAATCCAACACACAGAAATCGTTGTTTCTTCATGGTTGGTGAGGTGAGGTCATCTGGTTCTCATTTTTAAACCAGAGGCTGACAAATATGACTTACTAAGGTGCCACGTGGAGGTCTGCATATAACCAAAACGCTTGCATGGCTTGGCTACACCTACATTTACACTTATAACCGTCCCACTTTTGCATCCTAACAAAATGCATCCAGTAGGTAAACACCAAAAAAATTTACCCTCTTTACTGTTCATTTTTATCATGGTAGAAATTTACCCTCTTTACAAATAGAAATATCCCATTAGCCATACCCATACACAAACAAAAATACACACGAAAAAAAACAAGACCCTCCATACTCAACTAAAATACACTCAGACGAGAAACATGGCCGGCCGGATCTCTGGGCTTGTCTCAGTTTGGGGTTAGGGTTTCTCTAACCCACAAGCAAACCCATGAAACCAAACAGAAAGGCTGAAACTTTATCAAACCCTCGTTGAGTTCTCCATGGATTTCGTGGAATTGGAGGCAATCGAAGGCCTCCGATGGTGCTGGAACTCATGGCCAGCTTCAAAAACCGAGAGCACAGATCTAGTGATCCCTTTGAGCATCATGTGCACGCCATTGATGCAACAAGCTGAGCTCCCAGTACTTCCCTACGACCCAGTCACTTGCCGCCAATGTGGCGCCGTATTGAACCCATATGCCCGGGTCGAATACACGTCTCGCATCTGGTTCTGCTCGTTTTGCCTCCACAAGAACTCCTTCCCTCACTCTTACTCCAACATCGGCGAGGCAAATCTCCCCGCAGAGCTTTTCCCGACTTACAGCGCCGTCGAGTACGCCAAAACCGCGAACCCAGTTACGAATTCCGGCCCCAACCACAACTGGGCAAATGGGTTGTCCTCGTCTTCCTTGTCGTTGTCGTCTATGGTGTCGACGGCGCCCTCTTCTCTGCCGGATGGAGATCCGAGAGGGGTCAGACCGGCGTTTGTGTTCGTTGTAGACGCCTGTACGTCTGGGGAGGAGCTTGGGGCTCTTAAAAATGAGCTCTTGCTTGTTGTGGAGCAACTCCCAGAGACTGCTTTGGTGGGTCTGGTCACGTTTGATTCAATGGTTCGAGTTCATGATCTTGGGTTTTCGGAGTGCTCGAGGGCCGTGGTGTTTCACGGAGCACGGGAGCTTTCATCACATCAGGTACTTGGTCTTCTTCACTTGCCATATTGGTGTTAAAGTAGAAATGTGCATTAGAAGTTATATTGTTCGTGCTTCTAATTATCTTCTTTAGCTTTCAGTGCATGGTTCAATATGAAGGTGCTTTGTATTGGGGGTATTAATGCTTGGATATGAATGAGTTGCTTTAGGTAGTTTAGAAGATATTTAAACATTTTGTGGAAGTATGTAGAATTAGGAGTTTAATTTTGAAGCAGTCCAGTTGGTAGTCTGTAGTTAATACCTTGAGAATAGTTGAGTTTTAACCAATAAGTAGTTATACTACTTCCAGCATTTTGGTATCTGTAGAAATCTCATTGCCATTCAGGTTCAGTTTCTTGAATGTTCCCAAAAAGTAGAAATGCTCCTGCCCTTGAAGCATTGGCCTCCATGTTTGGTCAGAAGTTGAAATTTCTTCTAGGCCAATTGATCCAGCTTACTTCTGCTTTTATTCTTCCTGATAGTGTCCTGTGCCTTAATATGAATTTCTGAGTTTGCTTATAGAAATGTTAACTCATCATGTATATAATAGGAATTTAATGCGTTGCACGTTTTTGAACTCTTAGACCCAACAATTTCTGGGCATTAAACGACCAACATACCAGCAACTCGGAAAGATGTCAGTTAATCAAAAGCAGGGCTTTTTGGTACCGGTATCTGAATGTGAGTTCAACATCACTACTGCAATTGAAGAGATCCATTCTTCACTTCTAGGCAAGCCTGGCCATCGCCCGCTAAGGTCTACAGGAGTAGCAATATCAGCTGCAGTTGGACTTCTGGAAGGATGCTCTGTGAGCACGGGCTCCAGGATCATGGTCTTCACTTCTGGACCTGCAACTTTGGGTCCAGGAATTATTGTTGATTCAAATCTTGGCCATTCCATCAGAACTCACCGAGACCTCATCAATGGTCACACACCTTATTATGGTAGATCTCGCAGCTTCTATAGGCAAGTGTTACAGAGGTTAACTGATGCATCTATTGTTCTCGATTTGTTTGCCTGTTCTCTTGATCAAGCTGGAGTGGCAGAGCTGAAAGTCCCTGTTGAGAGTTCCGGTGGTTTCATGATGCTAGGTGAGTCATTTGCGTCAAATCAATTCAGAAAATGTTTGCGCCACATTTTTACTCATGACGAAGAGGGGTATTTGAAGATGTATTTGGATGCTACTATTGAGATAGTGACCACTAAAGATGTTAAAATCTGTGGAGCCCTAGGTCCTTGTGTATCTCTTCGGAAAGTCAACAATTTAGTGAGTAGCAGTGAGATTGGGGAGGGTGGTACCTACGTGTGGAAGTTGGGTACAATCACCAATAAAACATGCATTGCTTTTTTCTTCCAAGTGAGTAATGAGCAGAATGTTCAACCTGGGTCGGCATTCTTCATACAGTTCATAACACGATACCGATATGGGAACATGGGAATCCGGAAAAGGGTGACAACTGCTGCAAGAAGATGGGTTGGGAACCGTTCACCAGAAATTGCTGTTGGGTTTGATCAAGAAGCAGCAGCCTCAGTGATAGCCAGACTTGCTATTCACCGAGCCGAGACTTGTTTTGCTCGAGATGTTATCAGATGGCTGGATGACACGTTGATCCGATTTGCTTCCAAATTTGGAGACTATGCTGAGGAAGATCCATCTTCTTTCCGCTTGACATCCAACTTCTCCCTGTTTCCTCAATTCATGTATTACTTGAGGAGGTCTCAGTTTATTGATGTCTTTAATTGTAGTCCGGATGAGACAGCTTTCTTCCGGCTGATGCTGAATCGTGAGGGGGTGATGGGTTCTCTTATCATGATCCAACCCACACTTTTCCAATATTCCTTTGATGGTCCACCCGTTCCCGTCCTCCTAGATGTCCGCTCCATATCTCCAGATGTTATTTTGCTTTTTGATTCATACTTTCATGTGGTTATTCATTACGGGTCCAAAATTGCTCAATGGAGGAAGCTTGGGTATGACAAAGACCCAAACCATGAGAATTTGAGGAAGCTGTTGGAAGCCCCGGAAATAGATGCAGAGCAGTTGGTGGCTGACCGAGTTCCTGCACCTAGGCTTATTAAATGTGATCAGCATGGTAGCCAGGCAAGGTTTCTTCTTGCAAAGTTGAATCCATCTGTTACCCAAAATTCAACATACTCTAATGGCTCAGATATTATTTTTACGGATGATTTGAGCTTGCAAGTATTTTTAGATCACTTGCAGGTCCTGGCAGTGCAAGGCTGATGAAGTGGAGCACTGTATATAGCTTTTTTGATTAACCGATGTCATAGAAAAGAAATTTGTGTGTATATTTGATGAGAGAAAGGTGTGTAGTTTGTATTTACCAACAGTTGATGCTTTTGAGTACGAATCATATGTTTTTTTATATCTTTTTAGCGTTTTGCGTTGTCTCTTTTCTTATCATTTTTGTCACTACAGTTCAAGCGGTTGTCTCAGTTTCCCCCAGTTTTGAATGAATGCAAGTAGTTGCTGATCTAGTGTTTATGATATTAGCTTCTTCCCTGGTTGCATCTTTAAGCTCTTCTTTATAATAAGTCACTATTTATGTTCATTTCACATTGGCAAATCATAATTTGAATGATTTGTTAGGCACTGGCCCTTTTGGACATTTTTGCTCCAGTTTGAGGAAGGCTTCTCTGGTATCATATTAGATAGGATGAAACTGTGGGGTTGTTATCCGGTATTTTTGTGGCTACTTTGTCTCCACTACAACTTGATTTGGATGCTGTGGTAAGTGATTTGTTCTTGGAACCTGGTTGTTGGAACATTCATCTTCTAGTACAGGTTCGCTTCGGGCGATTTTCGTCTACCCCTATATCACTCAATCCGCCACCATTTTTCTTCAAATTTAATCAATGAGATGAGAGATATGAATGTTGAACCTCTTATAATATTGCGAAAAGAAATATCACAACACAGTTTTTAATATTTAAATTGCTCATTTAATAGAATGGTAAAACTGTAATTAGGCGTTTTAAAGAGACGGATGGAGTTGTTTGATAAGAGTGTTGCTAAACGAACTCCAAAATTAATTGAGTACACTTTACTATTAAACTATTTATGAAATTACTAATTTACTTTAATATAAAATGATAAAATAGATAAAATAATATTGGTATCTATTGCTTTGAATCCATGCCTTCAAACAAATTGACTTAATTTTTAACAAACAAGGAGGAGTCCAGGAGAAGTGTATTGATCCAAGTTGATTTTTGTATGCATAAAACTTAAACAATCAATAACACAAACCAGTTCATGTTGAAATATTGGAAACCCACACCCAAAGAGTTCTCCACTGCGAGGTTGAAGGTAGGAGAGATGGGTGACATATTTTACTTCCACTGCGAGGTTGGAGGCTAGGAGAGTCTGTGACTGCCATGGCTGAGGGAGAAGATGCGTTCAAAATGTCTATTGATATTTTACATTATTTTCTATTGATATTTTACATTATTTTCTATACAAATTAACAGTGTTTGTGTATTGTTAAAGGTGGAGAGACGTGTCAAAATTTTAGATAAAGGACAGGAGGAGATAGGGAATCTGGGGACAGCAGATCTCAACTCCCTTGAGACCCTATTCTCTACCCCACCCCTCCCCCTCAACAGCCCTAGTCACCATTTCTCCTTCAACTCCAATGGCAACTCATTAAAACCCAATTCTCAAATGCAACAATCTAATCCCAATCCCACTTCAGATGTTTCTAAAAAACCCATGGTTGTCGTGGTGGAGAACTGCAATTCCAGGTGGTGGTGGTACCACATGGGAGAGAGAAAAAAGAAGAAGAAGCAGGAGAGAGAGAGAGAGTTTTTTGTTAAATTATTATTTTACTGTAATTTTTTATTTTAAATACTTGAAAAGATTAAAAATTAAAGAGGGTGTACTATGAGTATTTTTGGTAGTTAAATATGGTGTACTTAATTAATTTTACATTTTAATTTAAATATTAGAGTGTACTTAGATCATAAGGTGTACTCAGTTAATTTTAGGGTTCATTTAGCAGCACTCTTTGATAAATACCAAAATTGAAAACCAAATGCTTAACTTTTATGACATGTTTAATTACAGGGAATGAGTTGTGATGAGTATTGGAGTAGTTCATCCAATTTCAATTCTAATTCCTTTTCTCCTAGATTCATGACTTCCCACATTCCAAGTAAATAAACATGTTACTTCATAACATGATTGATCTTTTTTTCTTTTAACAACTATCGGCCATGAAATTTGAACGGAAAGACCTCATCCAATAGGATGAAGACTAGATGCCACTAGAAGAAATTGTCATAGGCCAAAACAAGTCATTATAGACACAAGTACAAGATCAACACACCAAAACGACTAGTGAATGATGTTCTTTCAGTAATAACGCCACTCTTTTTCATTTAAGTTATAACGTGTACAAAATCTACGTAGTTGATTGACAAGAGTTAGTTGACAAAATCGACTAAAAACAAGAGGTATTGCCATTGTTTAATTACTATCTTTATTAGTTACTAAAGCAGTCAAACGTAGTGTCACTGAATGTAGCACTTAGCCAGAGTCAAAAAAGCGCTTATATACATTGGCCGGACCACAAGAAAGAAAATCCTGAAAGGAAAGCGACTGAAAGGAGAGCGATAGGAGGGGTGTAGATCGTATGAAGATGTGAAGACAGAAGAAAGACGAGAAAGAAATCGATTCAAATTCAGGTATTCTATTCCTCCTCATGTTTGTAGGTATGTGTCAAGTGTAAGAAATTAAGCAGAGATGGGGGAAGATCATGAGAATTAGATGTGCATGTCCTCCATGATCCCTTTCTTGTTAACTTTCGCATTCAAGGTCTGCATTATATTATTTGGTTGCAAAGATGATTTCTGATAAGGAAAACAAGAGATTTCAAGAATAACACATTTCTCTTCTTGCTTTTTTCTTTTCTGCTGAGAAATTGTTTTTTTGAATTCCGTTGATGTAATTGATGTGCACAACAAAAATTTTCCTCATCGATATAAACACTAAACAAATTTGATGTTACTACAAAATCTCCATTGATTATACTCCCTTATTGTTAGTCAGATTAGAGAAAGATAAGCATAGTTTCATACCCAATTGTTGGATCATTGCACCTAATCCTATTAAAAATAAAAAAAAAATAAAACCTTTTTGCTTTTTGTATCAGCCCTAAATTTTTGTTTTGGTATCACATAATTCTTCTTTTTCGAAAATAAAAATAAAAATATACAAATAATCCAACACACAGAAATTGTTCTTTCTTCATGGTTGGTGAGGTGAGGTCATCAGGTCCTCAGCTTTAAACCAGAGGCAGACAAATATGACTCACTGAGCTGCCACTTGGAGGCACAACTGTCTGCATATAACCAAAACGCTTGCATGGCTTGGCTACATTTACAATTTATAACCGTCCCAGTTTTGCCGTCCCAGTTTTGCCTCCTAATCAATTTGTCTCTTTTTCCATTTTTCTAATGAGGTAAATAAGTAGCTAATCGAACGGCACAAAATGCATGATTAGGTAAACACCAAAGTTACCCTCTTTACTTTTCATTTTAACCATCCGTCAGTCTGTAAAGCCCTCCTTTTCTTGTCTCCCCTTTGTTCATCCTCCTGCTATGAAATTGACCTAATTGGAACCAAATAATATCACTTTGCTCCTCTCACTTTTCCTTATTCTTTTATAATTATATTGAACCTCAATTTGCAATTCCCGCATGGCCAAGTAGAAGGTATGACGAATGCTTCTACTTGCAAAAATAACAAACTTACCAAGGAGGACAAAAGTGAGAAAAAGAAAAGTGTAAAACATACTCTTTGTATCCACTCCAAACATACTCTACCTCTCTTAAAACTCTACTATCAACAGGGTCTAACCCACTGAAAAATGACATTGACTTGCGGATTAGTAGTCTCATATTCAAACTCTCATGGCACTATGGTATTGTGTATACAAGAAACTCCCCCTCCCTGTAGTTTAAACGATTACTTGTACTAAAAAAAAACTCTACTTCCATTATTCTCTCCCACAATCTTATACACAAATCACACTTCCATACTCTTATATGTTGTTTCTGTCATTTGTTTGAGTTATGAAATAACAAATCATCCTTTCCTAGCATTTTTGTCATGAAGAGCAGTTTCTGGACATAGATTTTGTAAGTTGGATTGGATTGGTGTGTTCTTTGGTGGTGAATTTAAGAATGCAGAATTTATTTTTCTTTTTTCCCAAAGAATCTCACTCATTCATCGTCTCACACGCAGCTACTTGATTATTTTTGTTTTGTCTTATATAATTGCCTCATGCAATTCCAATCCACTAATGAATAAGAAAGTGCTTTGCATTAAAGACAAGGTCGGTCGTGATTGTCAAGGTTCACACAAAACTTTGAGTCTTTGACTCTCTCTTATCCAATTTCAACTAACACATACACATACACATCCACATCCACAATGCATGAGTATTATTCTCTTTATTTTTTATTTATAAAATGAGACTAATTTAGATTATTAACATGAAGTGTTTTTCCTCTTCTTCAAGTCTACATGAAAACACAAACATATTTTTAGGGCATGCCAAAAAATCCACAGCACTAACACATGATTTCCACGTGGCCCTCGCTAACGTGCGCCGAAAATCCCATAGCAAAAGAGAAAAATACAAGAAAAAAGGGGAAAACTTAAAAAGGGTTTAAAGTGCAAACTTACCCAACAAAAAAGAAAAATACAACCCCTTTTTGGATTTTTGGTTTGGATAAGAATTAATTTGAATTTAAAATAAACCCTTTACGTAGACACACGCACACCCCAAAAACCACACCAAAAAGAAGAAGAAGAAAAACTTGTGGGCGGAGGGAAGGTGCAGTTTAACCCCCTAAACACCATGGGCGTCTCTTAACACAATGCCTATATGTGTCTGTTTCTTTGAACTAGTTAGCGTTCGTAACAACAATACACATGGTTGTAGTTTTCTTTTTCATGCGTCCGTTTGTGTTGTGGATTTGTTTTTATGTTTTTGGAGGTGAGATTTTAGCTATTGAGCCTCGAACAGATCATCAATTCAACACCAATCCCATTGTCCATTGTCCAAATCGAACAAGACCCTTTTCACTTCGAATACCTCCAAATCCCACCCTCCCTCCACACAACAAACACACTCTCCCCTTCCCTCCCTCTGTTTTTTTTTCTCTGTTTTTTCTCGCCCACCAAACACGACCCAATAGCTATCATCAAGGCATAGAATCAGAAACCCCGTATCGGGTTTTGTTTGGATGCTCGATTTCTTGGTGATTCAATTCTAGATGTTTAATTTCTCGTCCAGAATATTGAAGGTGACATGCACCATGTGATGATGTTGTTGTTGGTACGTGAATTATAAAAATAAAAGAATACAACTCTGTCTCTGTATGTTGTTTTGAGTCTCTCTCTCTTCTCTCTCTCTCTGCTCTGTGTCAGTGTCCAATGCCAATGATGAGTAGCCAGGTGGTGAAGAGAGAGAGAGCAAAACTCGAAGCTTGCATGACATGTCCACTCTGCAATAAACTCTTCAGCGAGGCCACAACCATATCCGAATGCCTTCATACCTGTCAGTACCTCTCTCTTTCACTCTGTGTTTTGCTTTTCATGTTGATACGATTTTATGTCTTTTTGGATCTGATTTCTTGTGTTGTGTTCCTTTTCTTGACATGGGTTCTTTTGGTACATAAGTCATTAACTTTCCTAGAAAATCCTGGAAAATTGTGATCTTGTTGGCACAATGGCTCCGGGTTTATAGGTTTGATTTTGCTTTAAGAAAAAGCTATTTTTGAATCATTGTGAGTCATATACATGTTGATATTATTATTAGGTAATATGGAAGAACTGCAGAGCCACAATGCTTTGCGGGACTGTAATTGTGAATAGGACTTTAAAGATTTACCCGCATTCTTAAAGGACTTGGCAAGTTCATGTAGGTAGCATACATGCCTCCAATGTTTGTTTCTCCTTTTAAGGGCTTTGATTGTCAGAAATTTTACTTAATTCTCCATGTTTTTTTACTCATTCCTCCTCTAATCTGTTGGTTTCTTTCTAATTTTGACTCAAGTATATGGATGTGATCTGCGTTAAATGTTTTATGTGCCCCAGTCTCACAACCTGTTGGTTACTTTCTAATTTTGACTCAAGTATTTGGATGTGATCTGCATTAAATGTTTTATGTGCCCCATTCTTACATGGAATGCAGATCAAATGAGCTGCATGTTAATTTTCGTTCTGTGAATCAATATGACTCGTTTATTTCGGTTTTGAGAACAGTTTGCAGGAAGTGCATATATAAGAAGATAATAGATGAAGAGGTGGATTACTGTCCAAAATGCAAGGCTGATTTAGGGGTTTCACCACTGGAAAAACTCAGGTATTTGATTATCTAATCTATGTTTATAAATGTTTAAACATTGGCTACTCACAGAATGCATGAACTAACTATATGCTATTCTAGAAAATGATTAGATTTTAATCTGGACTATACAAACCTTTTATTTGATGTACAAACTGCTCAATTAGTAGCAAAGGCCCTGCAAGCTGAAGTTACTTAAAGGGAAACTACTAGTCTAGTAGCCACTTACCTGTTATTCCAGTCTCTATTCGACACCAGATAAATTTCAAAATTTTTGCAGAGTTTAACTGATGAGTGTAGAACCATTTTTGAGACCATCTAATGTGTTAGGAAGGAAATTGTGTCAAAAATCTGGTCTAGTTGACCATGTCAACAAAGAACACATGCAACGGATAGTTTTCTTTTCTTTTAGTAATCAAATCCTGTTATGCATCTTATGACCAAAACTCAAATGATAATAATAAGATTATTGGTTCATGCAACGATTTGTTGCAAAGATTCGACTAAGTTGCTGGGGACCCTTTTTTTTCTTTGTCAGTTGTAGCAGGGGATCTTTCTCAATCTTCCATGAGATAAATTTTACTTGATAAGAAGATGTTAATACTTTGCATATGAGAAATATGAGTTCTGAACTAGCAGTAGCCCATTTTAGTGACTTTACATTACATTTTCCTAATGTGTGGATGTTTCTTACTTGTTCCATTTTCCATTGTTACCTCAACTGGTGACCAAATATATAGTTGTCTTCGGAAAATTTCATTTCTCTTCCATTGAAATTTCTTGATGGCCTAACATACACTAGCAATTGTAAATATCAGCAATCTTTGAATCTTGATCAAATGTGAGCCTGTGTATTTACTGCAAGATATCGTTGATTATTCTTGTGGCTCAATCTATATCTTATCCACTTGAGAGAGACACAATTTTGAGAATTGATAATATGACTAGAGCAGAGATCCATGCTTGTTTTATGTTTTTTTTCTTCTTCTTGTCTACAGGGCCGACAACAATTGGGAAGATATAAGGGCCAAGCTCTTCCCTTCTGACAGAAAAAAGGTCAACGCAGCTGCAGACCTCAATGTGCAAGATATAAAGGAAAAGACCGTCCCTTCTGAAACAAAAGAGTTTAAGGCACCTGCAGACCGCAATATGCAAGATATAACGCCAAAGCTCTTTCCTTCTGAAAGAGAACAGGTTAAGGCACCTTCTGTGTCCTCAGTAACATTTCCAGCTAAAAGAAAGGAGAGGTATCTGTCTTCATTGGTAATAAGTACACCTCAAGTATCGTCCAGCTCTGATATGAGTGGAAGAAGAAGGTATCCTACAAGAAGGAGTTTTACTCTACAAGAGTCTCTTTCCATTCGGGAGCCTGAGAAGAAAGAGGAAGATTTCCTGGAGAGACTTAACTCATCAGGGACTCCAAAGAAAGATGCAGTATACACCAGACAGGTGAAAGAGGGTTAAGCTTTGGTTTATCTGTGCTTATTATTTTGATATTACAGTAATAACTATTTTGCAAGAAAAGGAAAAAAAATTGATTTAGCATTTACTTCTTCATTTTATTTTTTAAAACATGTTGAATCATCATTTTGATGCAGAATTCTATTGAAGGATCATCCAAGCAACACATGGTTAACAAGGGTGTGGAGGACAATGCTCAACCAGGGGATGGGAAAGCTAATTTGTGGAAACCATTAAACCGCCGGGTGGAAGCTGCAAGCAATACAAGTGCTGACAAGCTTCCTGTGCAACTTCCTGCTGCCGAATCAGTGTTGCCTGATAACCTCAACAAAGAAACACGTGAGATTAAGGCCATTCCGGAACATGATAACATATCCAAAGTCCATGGCAATGAAAATGAATCAAATCCTGCACCATCAGGTTCAGTGACATTTAGGAAAGCACAACGTGGTCGAAAAAGAAAACCAGCTGCATCCCAGGGACTAAATATTTCAGCACAGTATGTCATTGATGCAAATAATAAATGTGAAAGAAGATTTAGGCCAATTTGGTTCTCGTTAATTGCTTCCAATCACCAGTGAGATTTTTTTCCCTTGGCATAACAGAACTGAACTTGATTGTTATTTTTTCCCTCTTCATATATTGGTTTTACAATTTTGTAATTCATGGTTGCAGGGACGGCTATGCGCCCTTGCCACAGATACCCTCATGCTACTTGAGAGTCAAGTAAGTTTCATTAACCTCATGCTCTTCTATATTGTTATATGCTTTTTTGTTTGTTCCTGCCCATTTTGGTTTTGGAAATGAAATCACACAGTTCAATGTCATGTTTCCCAGCACCAAGGATCTTTCAGTCTTGGTGGAAGTTAATAGACACAGATCATATCTTATAAACGACTAGATTTTAAGTCTGCACCATGTCCAGGGTATTCTTGTCTCAGTATTTAATAGTTCACACTGACTTGATTAACATGTCTATAACATGCTTGCTCATTTAACAAGGTTTCTATCAACTTCTCATAACCTTTAAATTGCTGCTCTGGTATCACAAAAAAAGGAAATTTTTTTTTCTACTGTTCCCTTTTGTTATTGCAATAACTGATAGTATTTGGGAAATTTTTTGGTTTTGACACAGATGCCACATATTTTCAGAAGCTAAAAAGAACCTTTTATTCCATTTTTAATTGTTGTACAACACTATACCGCCTCTGTCGTTCGTTTATTATTGCAATTTTTTTTTTACTGGGAGCAGTGTTTCTTTCATTCTTCTTAGTAAGCCCTTCAATACTGAAAATGAAAAATTGTGCTACATTCCTTATGTTTTCATAAAAGTTACATTGTAGATTATGCAGAGGTTGTGCTACATTTAAGTTCATGGGTTAAAATAGAAGTTTGTTCTTTTTCTGTATGGTCAGTGTATGTGCTGGTTTTCGCTTGCCTATTGTTGCCTTGCCATTTATTCAAAATGAGACACTGTCAAGTGATGATAACTTTTTAAAATGATCTCTTAAAATTGTCTGGCAATGCTTAGTGTAATTACTAATTTTAGTTTCTTGGAAGCACAGACATTAATTTTGATTTTGTTTTTCCAAATTCCACAGGGATGGCAATTTACCTGTTTCTTTCATAAAAAAGTATCTGGTAAAAAAGCTGGAGCTTACTAGCGAGGATGAGGTAACATCATCTATGTCCCTTTTATATATATCAATTCTTTCCCATTTCATTTTTCCATTGTACCCATCAATATGCCTTGTAAGTTGGCCGGACTTGAAATAAATCATTTGATGCTTAATACAACAGGTGGAGATCTCATTGCTAGGTAAGCCGGTAATTCCTACATTGCAGCTGCAGAACTTGGTGGACTTGTGGTTACGGACAACACCAGCATCACAAATAATACAGACCTCCCCAGGAAGCTCAGCAAAGGAATATGTGATGGCCCTCATGTACGGTCGAAAAATGCAACTCCGGTAGACCTGTTTTGGCTGTCCTTATAGTCGCAATTCCCGTTAAAAGGGACCGCAGTCGAGGCAGTCTCAGCTACCTTCACTGTTTGTTCTCAGCATGCATCTGCACTGAACATTTCATTTGTTTTTCCTTTTCATCCCTGCACGCATTATATGCATATACTGCTTTGCATGCAGTGTGATGTACCCGGTACTAAATAGTTCATACTCTAGCAGGTTTTCTCGTTTTGTAGAATTTTCTCACAGCAAAACCACAGATTTTGAAAAGAGATGCTAGTTTAAGTTATAAATATAACAAAATGAAACACAAAACCAATAAATTCTTGGAGCTTTTCAGTTTTGTTAATCCGATTAAATATAAAACATTGGTTAAATTCCTTTCTGACAATTTCAAAATCAAAAGAATGGTATGACTTCCTCTCAACCCTTAATTGGAACCTCAATTCTACTTTGAATCAGTGCCATAATGCGATTGTGGGGCATGGGAAAGGAAACGTGAATTTTCCATGAATGTTACGATTGGGCAGCCTCATCCCATGGACAGAAACTGATAAGTGGCTCAATTTTGCTTCAGTATCTGACGGCTCACAATCACTGATGAAAATGAATTAGCACTGCATGCATGATTACTACAAAAACTGCAGTTTTACAATTTGCAAGGTTCCAATGTATTCCAAAATGGCATGAACTGACACAGTGACCCATTTCTTACCCATTTCCCCGTTTGCTCCACATTTACCATGAGAAAACAATGGTATATACAAGTTTCTCTGTTAAAAGCCCTAAAAAACATTATTTGAACCAAGAAGAAAAGCTGAACAACAATTACAATGGAGCTTGGAGCGAAGTGGATGTGTTGGTTAGAGGCATACCCCCCGGGAGGCTGTAATTTAGGTACCTGACTGAAGAACGAAGAAATGCTACTGTCTGCAATGTAAACAAGCAAAAAAGCATTAACCCAATCGCCAATTCATGGAAATCAATCCTTGAAATAGTCTTCTTACTTTCAACTAACAAATAAAAACAAGAAGATAACAAATTTCTTATAATTCCACGCTCGAGGCTGTATTTTCTAGGGTCATCCTAAAAATCAAACATTAAAACCGTACGGCAGGAATCATCTAATGGGATCAGTTAGAAAAATATTTCGCCTGGCATAGATAAGATCAAACTCAGGAAACAACCATTACTGATGCATGGCAGGAAACAACTTTTTTTCTTTCTCCAATTAAAGATGTGCAGGAGGAGCTTAACACCTATTTGTACATGGATGTCTGGAAACAAATTCACCATGGTAATCACTAGTAATCATGCATCACCAAATGATCAAGTCAGAACATTCCCAGGGCAGTTGTGTATGCATCCAATATATATAAGAAGTCATATGCAAAAGAAAACTCAGCTAAATCCAATCCCTGACCAAGTCCTGATAGAGAATTTTAATAATTATATTCTAACAAGAAGTTATTCATGTCACTGTCCCATGTATGTGCTCATATTACATAAAGCATATGGCATAGACAAATCATTTCTCAACTGCAGTGGTACTGCAACGTTTCTCTCTTTGACCAATGGCCAGGACACGCTAAAGGAGAAGAAAATATACAAGATCCATTTCATGAGAGAGAAAGAAACTCTAATTCCCCAACTCAAAGTTGCGAAAGGATTCAAAAGAAAAAAACCTCATATTGTAGAAAGGCATCAGATTTTCAAACATCTGCTAGTTTCTACATATGACATCAAGTATCGTAACAAGAAATTATAGGAAAGCATGTCCATTTCTTTCTTTTTAGGAGACTGTTAATTTATACCAGAGATTGCTGAACAATCCAACTGAAAAGGGAAAAAGCCAAACCATACTATTATTTGGCACTTGCAGCAATATGGTCAGAAAGTGATGCCAACCATACTAACGTTCATTACAACCATCTTGGAAAACTACATTCTATTTTGTTCAACTGGAAACAAATGCACAGAGAATAGATAATCCAACTTACACATGGAGAGCAAAAAAAGAATGTCATGTTCATAAGAAGTAATTTTATGCTCTTCTTTTGGAACTCAGAACTGAAAGGGAAATAGGAATATATGCAATTTTTCATCAGTCAGGTACGGCACTGATCAATTCAAACTAGAGTTACTAGAACTAACAGGTATAACCAAGTAATAGCCACAAACAAGTTGGTATGAGTTCTTGCTATTGCACCACCAAAATGTTTACATGTTATATAGGAACTTCAGCGGTATGTAGCAAACTGAGATTTGAACTAAGTACATGAAAAAGAGTTATATATGGTAGTTTGGCTGTAAAATACATAATCCTGAAATAGGTTCAGTTCTGCCTCAAAAGATTTTTTTTTCTTTTTGCTCGTCCAGAAAAGATTGTTGATAGAAAGATCATATGTTTGTCAATTATTCAAACATAAATCGTCTATATATGTGTATATATTCAGCTTAACAAACAAAGCTCCGACTGTTTTGACACAACAAAAAAACTATCAAGGCAGTATGATTACTGTGAAGACGACAACACATCTACATATTCTCTACATGATTTATATGCCAGTGGTACAAAGTTTTCAGGTATCATCATGCTAAACATTATGCTTAGCAAAAAAGATATTTGCAGCTATGCTAGAATAACAGCAACATTCAATTTTTATGCAACAGGGCATTCAGGGAGGCAAATGACATTTGATACAGTCGAATAATAATTTTATAAGGACATTCTCAAATGAATTTAGTACCAAAAACAAAAACAGATGAATGTCACAGATACCAATGAAGTATATCTATTAAAATTCTAAACTCCCTGTTGTAAACAAGTATTTAGAAGCACAATCAATCCAATGGTAATGCTTGTCATCATACAAAACCCATTGTATGACTAAATCATTAATAAAATCGAATAAAAACCCAATTGAGTTTCAGTTTCTCATTAACTAACACTTCCAAAAGTGAAGACACAACCTAAACCAGCTTAAGAACACAATGCATCATATGTAACAATTTCCACCAAAAGTTCAAAACTTCCCCAAAATTCAACAAAACCCCAGAAAGGAAAGAAAATATTCAAAACCAACCCACCTCATAAAAGCTCGAGAACACCATGGAAACAGTCACATAATGGTATAATTCCCACTTGGGTCTTGATCATCCGAGAGCAGAGCGCCATAAGGAGATTCTTGGTCATCCATAACAAGGTCCTCCGTGCCCCTAAACACCGCGTGCAAGGAAACCAAAGCCACCCCAATCACCACTGAAACGACGACGTTGAGCCACACATGGGTCAAGACCAGAGCCAACACCGTAACCAACCCAAGAATAACCATAACAACCCGGTCTCCGACAGTAAAGCCAAAGACCTCGAGGGGCTGGTCACGTGAGAAGTAGAGAACGAGCCACGCGGCAAAGATGATCAAGAAGACGATGATGGAGACCGGGTGGTATATGAGGCTGAGGAAGAGCACGATCAAGAGGACCAAGGTGTAGTTAGAGCGGAAATGGGTCAAGTTCTGGGCCAGTCGGGTCGTGACCTCAGAGAGATTGGAGGGGAGGCTGAGTGCGGTCGGCTCCAGGAGCTCCCCCCATGGCCGAAGCGTGGCAATCGCTGATTGGCTCACTTCCTTCACCTGGGACACCAATCCGGTGGACATTGTGAAAGGGGTTCTTCAAAAGCCTTCGATTTTGGGGGAGAATGCTAAAATCCGAGCAAATCAGATGGGTCTTTCCGCTTTGTGTTTCTTTCGTTTCAGTCTCGCTGCTAATGGCGAAATGGCATTTCGTCAACGGTGTTGACCTACGCCTGGGATTAATCGGATTTTCTTTGACGGGTTTGGACTGGTCACTCACAGTGGGTTCAACCCAAGAATTTAGGGCCCAATCTAAATCCAACTATGGGTATTTGGGCTAAGCAAAGCCCAGTATTAAAGAGAAAAAAAATTGTTTCTTACAAACGGCTCAGTTTTAAATCTATATCTTTAACTTATTAAAATGGTTGATAATTTCTCAAAAAAATAAATAAAAAGGTCGATATCATATGTCTACACTAAAACCTCTCGATCTAACTGCTTTCTAACCACATTTGTTACTGGGGTCTAACTCAATGAAAAAGGTCTTAAGTTTACAAGGAAGATGGTTTTTCACACACAATACAAAAGTGCAATGGTAATTCAAACATGAGGTTACTAGTTTGCAAATCAAAACTTTTTTTCATTGGGCTAGACCACGTTGGCCTCATTCCTAACTTTTAGATATTCTAATTGAGTGTTTAAATAATTTTCAATTCAAGTATTTTCTCAATAGATAATTTTTGAATAAATACCTAAAAACCAGACGGATCGCGGAGGGAAACTGCACAAAAGTGCCCCACTCAAATAAAATCAAACAAGAAATTGGGGATTGCAATATTGCCACAAATTTTGCGCCAAGAAATGAACGTTGCTCACAGTGTTAAGGAAGATATCTCCATTAATTAGGCAATATTGTAAATTGATACTGTAGTTATTTGCTTCCTTATTTAGTCTCTGATCAAGCCTTGGTTATAGGTGATAGTTTAGGATACTATTGACTGAATCATTGTATAAAGCTGTAAACCTAGTTGTGGAATAATATATCGAACATTATAATCCCATTCTATGCTTCTCATCATGGTATCAGAGCAATAGATATCTGGGAAAATAAAAGCAAACACACAAACACCCAAAACAACCTAGCAAACATAGCCATGGTTGATAGCGCAGACATGAAGTCAACCTCCTCAGGCATGACTTCGCGTTCAAGGTGGGAGAGTCCTAATCATCCACTCTATCTCCACTATTCGGACCAGCCTGGTGCAGTACTTGTGCCACAGCCATTGGTGGAAGACAATTATAATACATGGGTTCAATCCATGACCATGGCCTTAACGTTCAAAAACAAATTAGGGCTTGTTGATGGGACGGTCAAGAAGCCAAATGAAGATGAACATGAAGAATTGCAGCAATGGAATCGATGCAATAACTTGGTTAAGACGTGGCTCTTAGGATCCATGTCAAAAGAAATTTCAGGTAGCGTTATCAACTGCAAGGATGCACGGCAAATGTGGCTCGATTTGCAAGAAAGGTTTTCTCATGTGAATATCGTTCAATTGTTTCACATAGAAAACGAGATTCATGACTGTGTGCAAGGTAACATGACGGTGAGTTCATATTTCACCAAATTAAAAGGCCTATGGGACGAACGTGACGTGCTGTGCTCCATCCCTGCATGTAGTTGTGATACAAAGAAGGAAATCACTTCTTATGTTGAAACCCAGAAAACAATGAAATTTCTCATGGGTTTAAATGACTCCTATTCCACTGTTCGTAGTAATACCCTTCTTCTTGAGCCTTTACCCACAGTGAACAAGGCCTACTCTCTTGTTCTTCGCCATGAGAGACAAGCAGAAATCTCAAGTGGAAAGCATACTCCCTCTTCTGAAGCGGCAGCTTTTGCTGTGAAGAATAGTGGCCGAGAAACTGCACTAGAGGATGGTGGTCTTCGCTGTGGAAAATGTAACAAGACAAATCACAGCACCCAAAACTGCCGTGCTCATCTCAAGTGCACCTTTTGTGGGTGGAAAGGTCATTCCTTCGAATATTGCCGCAAACGCAAAGCGGCTGCTGAAGCTGAACAAAGTCGCTCATCCACTTCCAAGGGTAACCAAGTTGCCGTGCACGAAAAAAAGGACGGGATGCCAAACTTTCTTATGCCAAACTTTCCTTTTTCTCAAGAAGATTGCAAGCAGATGCTCGCAATGTTGAGCAAAAACAGATCCTCCTTTGCAAATCAAGTTGGTAATTCTTCGAATAATGAAGAACTTTCAGGTAAAGCTTTTTCCTTCATGTATAATGGCATAACAAATGTTTGGATCTTGGATAGTGGTGCAACGGACCATATTGTTTGCAGTCCTCATTGTCTCACGTCGTCGAGGTCTGTTGCAAACCATACCGTAGAACTACCCACTGGTTCCCTTGCCACAGTTACCCACATTGGACAAGTTGTCTTCTCTCCCAACCTTGTGCTCAATAATGTTTTGTGTGTACCATTTTTCAAATTAAATTTGATATCCATTAGCAAGCTTGCACATGATTCCCTTTATATTACCATCTTCCTAAAACAAGTTTGTGTCATACAGGACCTACGCTCGGGGAAGATGATTGGGACGGGAATTGAACGGGAGGGACTATACTATCTCGATCCACCAAAGAAAGGAACATGCAATGCCATTCAAACATCCAACCATCACCTTTGGCATCAACGTCTAGGACATCCATCACAAACTGTTTCCAAGTTATTTCCTTGTTTTCAACATAAATCTTGTGATTCTATTAAGTGTGTCATCTGCCCATTAGCCAAACAAACAAGAGCACCATTTTCATTGAGTTCTATATCCACTAAATCATGTTTTGAATTGATACATGTTGATATCTGGGGGGGGTATCATGTCCCTTCTATTTCTGGTGCAAAATATTTTCTTACTATCGTTGATGATTACAGTAGGAGCACATGGATTTATTTGATGAAACACAAATCTGACACACAACAGCTCCTTGTACAATTCATCCATTTGGTCGAAACTCAATTCGACACCAAAGTCAAAATGATTCGAAGCGATAATGGTCCCGAATTTAACCTTGCCAGTTTTTATGCCACACAAGGTATCATCCATCAAACTAGCTGCGTTCACACACCACAACAAAATGGTGTTGCTGAACGTAAGCATCGCCATTTACTCAATGTTGCCCGAGCTCTACTCTTTCAAGCCAACATGCCAAAATGTTTTTAGGGGGACGCCATCCTTGCTTCAGCCTATCTTATTAATCGCACACCCACACCCCTTCTTCACGGGAAAACACCTTATGAACAATTGTTCCACAAAGCACCCAATTACTCACATTTACGAGTCTTTGGCTGTTTGTGTTTTGCTTCCACTCACGCACACAAACCTTCAAAATTTGATCCCCGTGCCCGTCGTTGTGTCTTCCTTGGCTACCCATATGGTACAAAGGGCTATCGCTTATTTGATCTCCAACTCCACAAAGTGTTTGTCTCACGGGACGTGATTTTTTTTGAAGACCAATTCCCTTATCACTCCGATATTTCCGCTGCTCATAACCAATCCCCCAATCCACCCGCCTCCCTGTCGTACTTTGATCTGGACTCTTTTCCTGCCACATCTCCTATGTCACACGATCCCCCTGCACCTTCCTCTCCAATTTCCCCTATCGCTTCCCTACCTTCACCTTCCCCCTCTTCGGCACTCACATCCATCCCTGTGCCTCCTTCGTCTCCGGACCCTACACCCCTAAGCCTACCACCCGTTTCGCCAACCGTCCTGCCAACCCCATCCCGACGTGGAACACGACCTACCAAACCCTCTTCTTTTTTGCAGGATTTTCATATCGAGGTCTCTCTCCCGTCCCGGTCTGCTCCCACATCTTCTACGAACGTGGTTCAGTCTTCGTCAGGTACTTCCCATCCTCTCTCCACTTATTTATCTTATGATCGTCTCTCACCCCACCATAAAGCCTATACCGCTAATCTCACCCTCCTTAAGGAACCCACTAGTTTCTCGCAGGCTGTCCGAGATCCAAACTGGTGTGCTGCCATGCAGCATGAAATTGCTGCCCTTCAGGCCAATCATACATGGACCCTCGTGCCTTTGCCGTTGCATAAACGTCCCATTGGCTGTAAATGGGTTTACAAAATTAAGCTCAAACCTGATGGCACTCTTGAACGGTACAAAGCACGCCTCGTTGCAAAAGGTTACAGTCAAATTGAAGGTGTTGATTACCGTGAAACTTTTGCTCCGGTGGCTAAGTTAACCACAGTTCGCGTGCTCCTTAGCGTGGCTGTTGTGCAAGGTTGGCACCTCCATCAACTGGATGTGAACAATGCCTTTTTAAATGGTGATCTCGAAGAGGATGTATACATGACCTTGCCCCCTGGTTTCGGACGAAAGGGGGAGACTCGAGTATGCAAATTAAATAAATCCCTCTACGGTTTAAAGCAAGCTTCGAGACAATGGTTCATCAAGTTGTCCAATGCTCTCAAGGCTGCTGGATTTCATCAATCATGGTCCGACTATTCATTATTCGTCCGAAGTCGTCATGGTAACTTCATTGCTTTACTAGTCTATGTTGATGATGTGATACTAGCAGGGAATAATCTGCATGAAATTGAAGAAACCAAGCAATTTCTATCTCACCATTTCAAATTGAAAGACTTGGGGCAACTCAAATATTTCTTGGGCATAGAAGTTGCACGATCAAAGCGTGGAATTACCCTATGTCAACGAAAATATGCACTAGAAATATTGGATGATGCTGGGTTTCTAGGAGTTAAGCCTTCACGGTTTCCTGTGGATCAAAATTTGTCTCTCACACAAATGGAAGGAAAGGTGTTGAATGATCCTTCATCATATAGAAGGCTTGTGGGCAGGTTAATATACTTGACAATAACAAGGCCTGACTTGGCTTATGCTGTCCACATGCTAAGTCAATTCATGGAGAAACCTCGGCAACCACATCTTGAGGCTGCACACAAGGTCCTCAAGTACATTAAACAAGCACCTGGACAAGGAATTTTTCTCCCTTCCACGGGTTCATTACAATTACAAGCATTTTGTGATGCCGATTGGGCTAGATGTAGAGATACTAGAAGGTCGATAACGGGGTACTGTGTTTTGCTTGGTCAAGCACCTATTTCCTGGAAAACTAAGAAACAAACAACTATATCCCGTTCTAGTGCAGAGGCTGAATACCGTTCTATGGCCACCACATGTTGTGAAATCATATGGCTGAAGAATATTCTGAAAGATCTAGGAGTGAAACACCCACAACCAGCCAACCTGTTTTGTGACAATCAAGCGGCATTACACATCGCTTCAAATCCTGTTTTCCATGAACGAACGAAGCACATAGAGATTGATTGTCATCTAGTACGAGAGAAGATTCAAGAAGGAATGATACGCACGGCTTACATAAGGACAAGTGATCAACCAGCTGATATATTCACCAAGCCGTTGAGTTCAACGCAGTTTGAAGTCTTACTTAGCAAGTTGGGTGTCATTAACATACACTCCAACTTGAGGTGGAGTGTTAAGGAAGATATCTCCATTAATTAGGCAATATTGTAAATTGATACTGTAGTTATTTGCTTCCTTATTTAGTCTCTGATCAAGCCTTGGTTATAGGTGATAGTTTAGGATACTATTGACTGAATCATTGTATAAAGCTGTAAACCTAGTTGTGGAATAATATATCGAACATTATAATCCCATTCTATGCTTCTCATCACACAGAAACCAAGAACTGGGACAATATGTTGAACATCGTAGAGAAAGAAGAGAGAAGAATAAGATCTGAACAGCGATTGGAGTAGTATGAGTGTTATTGGGACACAAACTCTATGGATTTTGTGTTCTTGAATCTTGAGATGATTTCAGAGATGTCACTGTTCTTGATTGTGAAATCGAATTTCTCGAATTTGATTTCATATATTTCAGAGAGGGAAGCAGAAGAGAAGGGCAGAGATGCCAGCGTCTGCCCAAATGGTTCATTATATATCATGTTAACATAACAACCCATAGTAGAAGAGAAAAAAGAAAGAAGAGAGAAGATATGAAGGAAGATCCCTCTTGTATTATTTCTTAGATAGATAAGATTATTACATTGATTGAGATTATATCTCTCCCTTCTCTTACAATATAAGTTTATAACAACTCTCTCAGCTTATGAATTAAACAAACTCTTAACAACTCTCTCAGCTTATTAAACAAACTCTTAGCAATACATACAACTATATATCAGCACTTAGTTCATTGACCCTTATACCCGTAGAAACTATTGAGGATTGAAGACTAATGTAGAACTGCATTAAGTTGACAAGCAGAAGGAGAATCCCTACGGTCAAAGCAATAACTTTCCATGGGGTACTACAGTAGTCGCTCCTAAATTGTTCGAAATACCAGTTCCATTTAACATGGTAATATTTATTCACTTCGACGCAGAGTTGGTCATACTGGAAATCTTTGACTGTGGTGTCAATGGAAAGGCTGTGCAAGAACTTAGAACCATCTTCAACGTTGAGCCAGTTAGCTAATATGTTCTTCTCAGAAAGAAGCTTTATATCCTTATCGGAACTGATGATGAGTTTATCCATGAAAACGGCGTAAGATGTTATTTGATGATGAGAATTGACTCCGACAGCACTGCTCAAAGGCGATGAGGTTCCTCCATAATGGTTCGGTCAACCCTGCAACTGCTAGTTCTGGAATTGTTAAAAAAACCCCATTTTTAAATTCGATGTTCATTAGATTATTATCCGAGCCCCTTACAAATTTAACTCCTGCTTCTGAGAGAGCTGTTGCTGCAGGAATTTCCGGTCCCATCTCTTTTTCTTCCTTTTCTGCGAACCACTAAAGACATTTTTTGTTATTTCTACCGGGAAGTTCAAAAGGTTTGATTGCGAAAACAATGGAAGTTTTGATTAGATCAAGTATGTGCAAAAATCGATTCTCATCAACTCGATCATTATTAACCCGGTCCTCCTTAAGATATTGGACATAGGAGTTGATATGTTTCTTCAACGAGTTTTGTGAGCAGAAGGCACTGAGCAGGACTACACTGAACGGGGGTCCACGGTCGATTTTGCCCAAGGTAAGGCGATATAAACAGCTGAGAACAAACCAAGGAAGCTGATTTTCTAATAGCAAAAGATCATGACATACATATTGGAACATGCAATCCATCTTCAATATGGGGTCATCATCATCTTTTTTCCCATAGACAATCTTCCAAAGTAGATGTATTACGAAGCAACCATCAAGTATCATAATTTCCATGAACTCTTTCTCTTTAAGGTGATCAAGTGGTTCTGCATAAAAAGAACGGGCGCGTTTCTCAAACTTAATGATGCCTTTCTTCGTTCCATTGTTAATGCTTTCAATGAATTTTTCAAGGCTTATATCCATGCGGGTGAGAAGGGTATCTAAATACCACTGCTTCACAGTTTCCATGCGCTGGAGTTTTTCGTGATCGTGTCGTCGATGGAAGGGTCCGATTGAGACGACGTGAGGCTCATATGCCTTTGGATTATGTCTCCGGAGAGCTTCGGGAACTTTGAAGATGCAGCTTGCGGGAGGCAAGGGTGATGTGCCAGGGTTTCTTCTCATCTTCTCTTTCAACGCTTCTAATAAAGTATCTTCTCGTACAATATAAGTTCGATCTGCACTGCGTTCCGTTTCAGTAGCCATGATGATGACCGGCCCAACTATATACGTACTGTCCTGAAAGTCTGAAGCAAGTTGCAATGGCATAGAATCAAATTAGAGAACGTAATTCGTAACTCCTAATGCAATAATCTTCTCTTCGTACTAGCTAATATTTAAAATATGGAAGAGAGAGTAAATATTTAAAATATAATTTCATAATTGCTTACCAACCCTTTCATTTTCTGATACCGATCCCTCACACACAGGGTCACATGCACGCAGACATGCCTACTTGATATTATTTAGAAAATAAAACCCAAGTCCTTTTTAGATTATTGTCCTAAAGAGAAGACAGAATATATTTGTAAAACTCCTCAACTTCTATATGTCCGTATATCTCTTTCATTTTCTTTACTTTTATTTCCCTGTTTCCCGCTGGTTATCAACTCTTCTCACCTAGTAAACTTTCTACACCCAACAAGATTTTAATAATTTACTGTCCACACCCAGCAAATCTTCAAGAACTATACCCATTTCTAAAGTGATCCGAAAATCCCATGCGGATATTGGGCGGGACTAGTCTTGAGCATCTTTGCTCTTCTATCAGCCTCTAGGCCTCTAGTCATGTTGAGTTGGTTCTTATCATCGTTGTTCAGTTTGCCTCTTTTCATTTTAGGCAATTGGGCAAAGGCTATTTAAACAAACATTTGTCCTTACTTCATACAATTATTATATGTCCCCGCCATGGGGCTGTAGGTGGCAGTGAGTCCATGCATATTAGAGATAATATTGAACAAGTAAATAGTAATACTGATGCGAGGTCAGTGATTCCATCCCTTGCGTCAAGTTCGAATTATTAAACTCACACACACTACACGGATGCTAGTATGACGGTTTAATGTTTCACGCCTAGCCACCACCAGCTACCCCAACAACATGGAGTGGGAAGACTACTTCGAAAACAAGGGTATTATTCCTTCTATGACCTCAGCGGGGACGAGCCGACAAGGTTTTCACGGGAGCAGGACGCTTGAAGATACGTTCGTACCTCCTATTGGTCCTCTGAAGCCTTTCCGGGACCTGATGGGTTCCGATTAAGAAAAGCATACCAGACTTACTGATGGTTCTAAAAACCATAAGCAGGTTTAATTGCAAAATAATTTCTTTTTAATTCTTTATTAGTTTGGCTAATGTAATGAAACACTTTTTTGAACTTTAAAACAGGTGCATGAGCTGAGTGTGCTACGGAGGAAGAATCTGTTTTTGTTCTTTTCAAGCCTGGACACTTGTGACCGTGAACATCTTTCAATTCTGGAGTCGATTAATGCTAAGGTAAGTAAACAGAGGATTATTATTTGGCTAAAACATCTCCTGCTATTTTGGAGTTTTCAGCTAAAGACATTCAGTACGTAAAATCTTGTCCATCCCAAAATCTCCTGCTATTTTGGAAGTATGAACTTCACAAAGTTTTGATCACCCCAATAATGGGGCCCAAACTAAGTCCAACTAAGGGTTGGGCTAAAACACCAAACATCTATTGGGGCTGGGCTTAAGTCTGAAGGGAATTGCTACAAACGGCTCAGTTGAAAGAAAGTATAGAAGAGAGAAGGAAAAATTGTCTTACAAACGGGCTCAGTTTAATGAATGTATGTGTCTCATTAACTGCTTATTATTAAGTGTCCCTTAAAATCTCTCAGCCTAACTACTTAACTTTTGTTTTTAACAATGCAATATTCTAAACTGCTCACTGCTTTAACCTGCTCTTTTGAAGAATGCGATATTCTAACCCGCTCTTTTAAGGTTCTCATCATAAGCACTTAAGCTATATAGGTTGGATACTTTACTAGAATACAACAATATTGTTTTTTACTTTATTAAAAAACAAAAAAAGCAAATGTGTATTGTCTTTTGATTTTACTCCTTACCTGCTTGCTTGTTCTGCTGTGTCACTTTCACCTTTGTTATTTTTTTCAAATGCGGAGTCTGAACCATCAGCGACACCTTTGGACCGTTGGCTTGGCTGAGTCTTGAGAGTCACAACGATAATTTCACATGAAAGAATTGCCAAAAAAGGAGGACACGTTACACGTATACATATAATTGTTTCCAGTTTTGTCGGAGGCCGAGCCATGTGGCACAAGCACAAGCAAAGAGGGCGTTTATGGATTTGTCAAAGATTTTGCATTTCTACTAACTATAATAATTCAATTACAAACAAAAATAATAATTTTTCTGTCCTCGTTCGCTACCTTCACACTGCCTGCAGATATTAAAGCACGTGCTGTAAACATTTCACGTGTCCTGGTCCTAGCAAGATAGATAATGGAGGATATATATTTATATATTTATATATAATTATTTGGTCAAGGCAGTGGTCCAGAGGAAGTCAGAGATAGATAGACAATCTGCAAATACAAAGGATTGAGTGGAGAGTAGTGGAGACTGACCCAAAGCTGAAAAGGATAAAGCATTCCCACGTTGAGCATTATTCACAAAGGATAATGCCTTAGAAAATCATTCCTTTTATCAAATCCCAACTAACACTAGGAAGCAAGAAGCTTAAGATGATGTCTTCTTAAATTACACTAGCGAGTCAAAAAGTTTGTAGCTGAAATGATTAAAAATAGTTATTTATGTACTCAAAGTTTTGTGTTTGATTCTTCTTTTCTTTAATATTGTTTGTATTAAAATTATGAAAAATATAAGACAGCTCTAATATGAATAATACACGAAATGTAAGCTCTTAGGGCATATTAACGGTAAAGGAAGAAAAAAAAAATTATTCTTTCATTTGTAAAAACGATGTGTGTTTTAAATAATTAAGAATCCTCTATGCTCATATTATTTTGGGTGTGAATTGAAATGAGAAGAATTCAGAACAGAATGTGTAACACATGGGAATGTTTTTCCCCAAAAACTGGCGAGAGAAAAGGACGTCTTGTTCAATATTCACGTGCTAGAAGCCAAAGGCTCTTGGGATTATCATCGATGACATAAAGACAAACACTGTTTGATGTTTCCCTGACTTCAGACAATTATTATATGTCCGCATGGTGTTAGTATTGATTTTGTCATTGGCATTTTTTAGAGAAAAATTAGATTAAGTATAGATGGTAAATTAGTTGTGATGGCGGTTGTTAAAATTTCAAGATATGCTTTGAAGGTTTATATGTCAACCAACGATCACTAAGGTAAATTCCTTATTCAATCATGCATCCTGATTATGGTATTTCAAGCATTATTTCAAACTCACAATCTGATTAATATTTTGATTAAGAAGACTTTTTATTTTAAGAAAGATTAATTTATTTTATAAATTGCTTTCCAGTTTTGAACATTAAAAGTCTTCATTGATTGGAAATCAATTAGTCTGATTTTGAAAAATTAATATGTTGATTAGAAAGTAATTGATTTTGTTTACAATTTTGAAAACCATTATAAAAAGCAAAGCTTGATTTTCATTCGTTCAACAACTTCCAATGACTATAGAGTATTTCTTGAGTTTTCATATACACAAAAGAAAGTTGTTGTGCTTTATTTTCTAGAAGGATAAATCATCAAGAGTAAGATTATCTTGGTGATTTATCTTTGTATTCATATTGCATTCATTTGTATGTTCAGTGACTCATATGGTTGAGGGCACTAAGACCGTTGAGGAGGTTTTTTTCCGGTGAGCTTGAATCGATTGTGACTAGTATCGGATTCAACATAAGGAGAGTTGGAAGAACTCTGGCGAGCTTGAAGCAATCGTGACCAGTATTGCGTTCAACATAAGGAGTGTTGAAAGATCATCCCACGAGAAGTTGACTTATGAAGAAGTTGATACGTTGTCTAGAGTGTCTAGGACAAGTTTGTATATTTCTTGTAATTATCGTTCTATAGTTGATTTGCCTTGGATTATCAGGTTCCGTGGATTTTCTCTAGAGGTGAGATTTTACCACGTAAAATAACTTCGGTATTTTTATCTGCTTTTACGTTCTGTACTGTAGAGGATTGACTTTGACGTGTTTTTATATATTACTGTATTACTCTTGACTACTCAAAACGCAGATTTTACTTTTTAGTGTTTTAAATCATTCTATAAATATTTTCACATGAAGATACAGATGTCATCTCAACAAAGCTCTGGGTAATACGTGGCATCTCGATTTTTTTTTGGGGGTCGTTAGGAAGGGAAGGGGAAACTCACCTTTGGCCTTGCCTGACCTTTGCTGCATTCATATTTTGCATCACATGCACTCTTGAAAAAGGAAGACAATAAAGCTATTCATTTTCATTTGTCTTTGTCACTGTCCATGCACGCATGCAGTTGTTGTACGTACAACTTACAAGCTATTAATTAGACATTTTAAAAAAGCTCTTTATCCAAGTACCCACTAATATGCGGTGATTTAGAGTAATTGCTCTTTTAGAAAAAGTTTTGAATTCGAAATCTAGTATCCGTATAGTGTGTTTGTGAGTTTAGCATACTATAGCTCATCTTAATAAAAAAAAATGTCTTTAAAAAAAAAAAAAGAAGCTTTATATTTCTATATTTTCTTCCATTATTCCCTCTCTATTTAAATAAATAAAAAATTAGCAATGAAGCCCGGTAAAAGAATGTAATTGTATTAAAAAAAGACAAGAAAGAAACATGAAGGAACGAGTGCAAAAAAATAGTTTAGAGATGTTGCGAATCAATAGTCTTTTTCAACTCAGACACATTATTGTGTTTGAGGCAAACCACGCACCGCATGAAATCTCTAGAACCTTTTATTTCTCCACGCGTGAAATCAACCCTCAAAAGCTAGTTAATTACACAAGTGAATGCATGAGGTGAGGAGAACCATATGGAGAAAAAAGAAGGCATCATTTTACCAAATGATATCAACTATAACATAAAGAAAGCTTCTTATTATAACACCATTTAAACTTTATGCCAAACACGTTACAAAACAAAATGTGCAAAACATTACCTAGGTGAATAATTGCTGAAAGTGTTTGGTGAATTGTTTGTTTTGGTTTGTGTAACCCCACTACTACGATTAGGCACGCATAATTCATAATTCACAATTCACGTGTGTATTATTCATATCATATTTATCGGGCTCTCTTCAATCCAGACGCTTCACGTGGCAATTCCATGTAGAAATGGGGTCCATTTAGAGGCTACCGTACAAGCTCAATTGGGCTACAAATAGGGCAGGCATACGTTGCAAGTGCTGCACCACCAACCAACACAAGCATTTAGCCATAAGCCTTCCTTATTCTCTATCCTTCCCTTCAAAACCCCCAAGAGTCGCTGAGCTCATCATCATGGCAGGCAATGGCATAACACACAATGTGGCTACCAAGGTGGCCTCAGTAGTTACTACAGCTCAGAACCACATTGCTGGTCATGAGCTTAGCCTGTTTGCCATGTCTGACCAGAAAATCTTAGAGCAAATTTATGGGACTCATGTTCATGCTGATGAATCCTTTGACGATGATTCTCTTTTTGTCATCGTTGAGAACATCCTCAAGCGTGCAACCCAAATTGTTGACAAAATCGTGCAGGTATATACAATATTATGTTATCAGATTGTCAACCACTGTAATTTTAATTGACACTCTAATTACTTAGCGTGTGAAATTATTTCATAAAAAAATAGTTGTGCACTTAACTCACTGCTACATACTGCTTGTGCCTTGTTTCAGGGTACCCAAGTGCATGTTGAAAACATAGAAGAGAAGACCCCCAAACCAGGCTTCAGTACACCATTGTGCACACTTAAGTCAATAGCCTCCGAGGTCATAACCTGGGAAATTTTCTTTATTTTCATTATGATATTGATTGTAATTTTTTCTTGTCATCACACTTATCTTTTTCTTTTGCATATTAATTAACACTATCATAGTTAATTTGAAATTTTCAGATGCAATGCAAGCCTCCAGGTGAGGAAGTTGCGCACAGCACAACCCTGGCAATACTGAACAAGCTATCAAGCTATTCATGGGAAGCAAAGGCAGTGCTGACTCTAGCAGCTTTTGCTATGGAATATGGGGAGTTCTGGCTCCTTGCCCAGCTTCGCGAATCGGACCGACTTGCCAAATCAATTGCAATCCTGAAGCGAGTCCCTGTCCTCCTCAAGCACTCAAACCAGCACAAAAGAAGACAAGCAGTGCTTGAGCTTAACAATCTGATCAAGGCTACATTGCAAGTGATTGAGTGCATCGATCAGTTCGATAAGCTTTCTAGCTACGACCCGAAAGATGTGCCGGGATTAGCAATTGCAATGGACCATATTCCAGTGGATGTGTATTGGGCTATTATGACTGTTGTTGCTTGTGCAACTAAGGTCACTATTCTCACCAGTGATGAGTAAGTTCTTCTCCTTTAATGTTTGACCAAAAATATAGTACACTGGATCTTGATGAATTTGTGCTCAATTTTTTTTTTTGTCCAGTAACACAATTATATTTGTTTCAGGGTCAAGGACCATGATCTAGCCCCGTTTGCTCAAAAAATCCACTATGTCCTAAACAAGCTTAAGATCCAGCTAATAGTTTGCAGAAAACAAATTGGTGGGTTATTACTTGCAGATTTTTCAGTAAAATCAGATACTCTGTGTTGTATTTGCTTGAAATGAAATGCTGAAGAAATTAAGCTTGTTGTTTGGTGCAGAGGAGGCAGAGGCTTACCGGAGGATAAGGAAAACCTTCCAAACTCCTACTGAGATTATGGAGGTTTTCAAGGCCCTCATCTTTACCAAGGACAATGTCCAGCCACTCATTGATGGTTCTACTAAACAAATGGTTAGCTCTACTGACATTACTTGTATTATTTCTATTAATTTGGTTTGAAGTACGGAAAGTTACTTAATTACAACGTCCCTAATTGGTTAAACAGGTCAAAATCGATATATTAAGGAGGAAGAATGTGCTGTTGTTCATTTCAAGCCTGGACATCTCCGATGATGACATTTCTATCCTCAAACCCATCTATGAGTTCACCAAGAAAGAGAACCAGCATAAGATTGTCTGGGTTCCAGTTGTCGAGCACTGGACCGATGACCTGCGAAAGAAGTTTGAGACCCTGAGGCTGAAAATGCCATGGTACACAGTGCAGAACCCTGCACCCATAGCCGGAATCAGGTTTATCAAGGAGGAGTGGAACTTCAAGGGTAAGCCTGCACTGGTGGTGATGAACCCACAAGGAAAGGTTGAGCATTCCAACGCTCTCCACATGATTCGGATATGGGGAGTTAAGGCCTTCCCTTTCACAAAGGCAACTGAAGAAGAACTCTCACATTCTCACAGAGATAGATGGGTGGGCAATGTAGTCCACGACATTCACCCATCTCTTCCCAATTGGGTAATTTCCTTTTAAAAGTAGAGCTTATGTTGCATAAATTACGTTCTTAGACCGGATTAGTTTGTCACTTTACTTGACAGATGACAATTTATTGATGTAACAAGTGAATCTCGCTTACCATAAAAGTAATGTGATCCGTAGATGTGGTCCACAAATATTACGGTCTCTGTAGCATTACTCTTACTTGGATATAAAATGCTCGTACATTTGGTTAATTAATTTAATTACCTTGGAAAACCAGATCAAAGAGGAAAAATACATCTTCTTCTATGGAGGCAAAGACAACGACTGGATTCAGCAATTCACAAAGAAAGCAAGTGCCCTCGCAAACGACCCTGTTTTCAAGGAAGCAAAGATTCACATCGAGTTGTTTTGTGTGGGGAAGGGAAGCAAAGGAGAAGATGACCATGGCATTCTAGGACACTTCTGGTCCGGCATAGAAAGCCTCTTCTTCACCAAGGGCCACAAGCAAGTCGACCCAGTCACTCAAGAAATCCAGAAGCTGCTTTCTTACAAAAACGAAAGTGGATGGGCTGTGCTCAGCAAAGGGTCTTCTGTGTTGCTGACTGGCCATGGAGTCTCAATCTTAAGGGTCATAGAGGACTTTGACAAATGGAAGGACCATGTGAAAGAGAAAGGCTTTGAGTTTTGTTTCAAAGCATACCATGAGAAGGTTCGTCTTGCAACTCGACCTTGCTGCCGCCTAGATATTCCAGGCTCTACCGGGAAGGTCCCAGACACAATGAAATGCCCAGATTGCCACCGTAGCATGGAGACTTTTATCAGTTACAAGTGCTGCCACATTGATGGCCCTAATGCACATCATTAAATTAAGTTTATGTGGCTAATCAGTTAATTAACTAGTATATTGTAATGGCTAGAATAAAGGGCATATAGCTAGCTCATGCATTTTGATGCCTGTAATGTGTGGAGTTGTGATTGTAATTTCGTCCTACTATGTTTTCTTGTGGTCAGAGTTGTGGTAATGTGATGTATGATTTGTTGGCTAATAATAATATTTGAATAATTTCAAAGTACTGTTTTTGGTTGTATACTAATTTACTTGGGGCAGAATAAATTTCCGCCCTAAACAAAGGAGGGGCGGATTAAAGAAGCGACCTTAAAAAAGTGCCTCTAATAGTATTAGTGGTGCATATTTTTGTAAATCCGCCTTTATTGTTTTTCTTGATATATATGTTACTATAATAGGGGCTGTTTTTTTTTTTTTTGGGTTCAAACAAAAGAGAAATTCCATTAAAACTGAATACCAACTTGGTCCCAACAGTGTACCTCTCATGCAGTATGACAGGACCCGATCCAAATTCTGCTTTGAAATCTGAGTCAGACCCTGTGCGTGTCCGACACCTGGTGAATGTCGGGCACAAATGACCTATTTGCCCTTCTATACAAAACACGATAAAAACAACAAGGTTGACTTCTACCGAAAAACCGGCAGAATTTCCCTTGTAACTGGCTCAATACCAAAACATTTTCACCTGCCAAATAAGTATACATATCTACAACCAACTGCCAGCATACGTATATATACATTCCAACAGTTCAATTCACAGTCTATGACAAAATATCAGAGCGACTACTAAGAATTTACAAAGGAGTGAATCTTTTTACAAAACAAAAATCCTACATCAAAGAAAGGCGCGGAAGATGGGAAGTGGCCCGGTGGTGGATTCCTGTGCACGTCTACTGCCTGGGGGCGCAAAACAACAAAAAGGGTGAGAGGACCCAAAAATAAAGTTTAGAACATAACATATGAACATACTAACCCCACTTGTAAAAACTAGGGGTGGGCACTCAAACTGACGAATCGGAAATCCGAACCAAACCGCATCGAACCAAACCGGAAAAAAATCGAGTTGACCAAAAAGTCAAAAACCGGTCAAAAATCGAACCGGACCGGTTTGGACCGGTTCCAGATCCAGTTTCATGTCTTTAAAAACCGAACCGGGCCGAACCGAACCGGTGAAACTAAAAAAATATATAATTTCAATATATATTTACATTTAATGCTATATTTTTAATTTCATTAAAAAAAACTAATATTTATCCAAGTTCAATGTCAAAATATCTCTCTTTTCCCACTTTAATATTTATTTTTTATATGAAATTGAATAATTTGTTAATTTTCAAGTAAAAAAATAATATTTCAGTTGAGAATTGTATTAAAAAATAATTTAAAAAAATAATTTTTATAATCCGGTTCAAAACCGAACCGGAACCGGAACCGGACCGAAACCGGTTCAAACCAAACCGGACAGTTTTTGAAATTTTTTTTATTAAAACCGAACCGAACCAAACCGGATAAATAGTATCGGATCGGTTCTAATTTGAGGCAAAAACCGGTCCAAACCGAACCGTGCCCACCCCTAGTAAAAACAGTTATACAAACTAGCTTATTCTCTTTATTTCTGAAATCCATGCATGTATATAACTATACATTTGAAAACAGTTGAAAACTATCACCTAGGTGTACCCCTATTTCCGTCAAATCCTTATATCCGTCAATGCCTTGCATCACCATGGGTGACACATACTCGCAGGTCTCAGTGACACGAGGTCAGTCCGAGCCGCAACTCGCAGGATTCAGGGAACCGTAGTCCACCTTTATCCGCATTACTCGCTCCACACGAGTTCGAGTACCAAAGAACTCGTGGGGCAACTGTCAAGCATGCTGACTAAACCGAAGGCAACAAATATAATCCGAAGGCAACATTTAATATCTGGGTACCAGGTGGTTTAAGAAAATATAAAGTTTCTGAAGAAAATCTGTTGAATATTAACTTTCTGTAACCTTTAAAATTCTGCTGCCATTTATCTGATAATTAACGGGAATATCTGTTCCTATAAGCTTTAAAGGAAATTTCACTCGGCAGCATGCAACATAAAATATTTTACAGAATAAAACAGCTGATAACTGAAACTGAACTGCTTAAATTCATTTATGAAAACAAAGAGTCCACTCACTGATAGTCTGAGCTCACTGGACCTCTTGAAGGTCCCTCCTGCGGGTCAACTGGTGTCCGGGTGCCTAATTCAATGACCATAATAGTCTATTAATATAATATAGTATTAAATTAAAAACTCTACCCCCGGCTCCTAAACGTACGTGCGTGAATTTAAAGTGATCCCTATGCCCAGAAAAGCTTTCCTTCCACGTGGGATAGTTTAGCGGTATCTTGGGACTCAAAAAGCGCTAAAGTCCAAAAAGTCAATCCGAGACCCCATGGGTCCATGACCTCATAATATGATCCGGAAGCCGCTAGAAGGTCCAATATGTCTAGGACACATGTCCCGAGGGTATTGGTGTCGATCGGACGGTCGGATTACTCACGATCGTGTAATCGCATAATTTCTAAACCCTAGCCCTGGGGTTCGCGATTTTGGAGTATCCGGGACTCCGATTCACAATCCGTCGAATCCTACACGTTTCTAAAATTATCTAGAACAACATATCTGAACTTGATTACGATCCAAAGGCTCAACAGTATTGAACCCGATAATCGCACAATATAGAAAATCCGTTCAAGGCTCAAACGGTATCCAAATTGAGATCCGTGAAGTCCTATGCGCTCATGACAACCTAAGGATCGCATCAGGACACAGTGCCACTGCACCACCCTCGCCCACGCCCCGCCGCAAGCGCCGGCAGTGATGGGTGTCCAAAGCGATAACGCATTGCCGGAAAATCTCAAAACCAAGGCTCCAAACTCCTATCCTAGGTATAACACCATATTTGGAACCTCTTTTGTTCTTGGACCAACCCCAAAAACTGACCGGACGTGGCCGAACACAGAGGCCGAAAACCGGCCGAATTCCAATTTGAAAACTGAGCTAGCTACGGTGAAAATCAGTGCAAACCTACCCAACCATCAGCTAGAGCATGGAAAATAGGTAGAAATTCATACCTTACTCGATAAATTTGGAGGAGAATTGAAGGAGAACGAACGGTTACAAAACTATGCAAAACCGGCTCGTTTTTGGACGGAATCCGGCGACTACAGCGACGGCTTGCAGCGGAGAGTGGTCGGAGCTTGAAGACGGAACCGAGCTGGTTCTATTGGCGCCGACGGCAGGGGCAGAGGTGGTCGGTGGCGGGAGTTATGGTGGTTGGAAGGTGACGGCTGGAGGTAGACAGCGGGAGAGGGAGAGAGAAAGAGAGAGAAGCTGAGGTTTTATCAAAAATCTGATTTTTCCAATTTACCGTTTTGCCATTCGTGATATTTTAATCGTATTTTCTTCGTTAAAGCTCCGATTCGAGCTCACTTCGTGTCTACGAACTCGTTTCGTCGTGCTCTACGCAACGGTGTATGTGGAATTGTCAAATTCCTTTTCGGTCAAAAAGTCAACTTTGAGGTCATAATTTATTCAAACGGCAAAATTGTCTTTCCTCATCATAATATACTAATTATAAATGAATTTTAAGTTTGGGTCATTACACAGTAGATACAAAACACTACAAAAAATAGTTCCATTATTTTTTGAAGCAGAAAATGATAGTTTAGAAAAGAGAAGAGAAGAATTCAAGAATGAATTTGCAAGAGAGAAACATAAGACAGAATTCAAGAGGGTGAATTCTTGAGTATTTACAAGGATATTAAAGGGTTTAAGCAAAAGGGAGAGAGAAATTAACACCTAGGGTTTGAGATGATATAGAGCTAAAGGGGTTCTTGTTGTAACCAAAGTTCTTCATGTTCTTCTATTGAAATTTCTCAAGGGGATCACCAAAGAGGACATAGGCACGAGGCCGAACCTCTATTCTTGTGTGTTTGCTTTACTCTTTTCATGGTGTGTGCGTGTTTTATTCTCATGGGTTTGTATGTGTGTCGTCGCATAGTCCATCAACGACAAGATTTTGGAGTGTTTTCACACAACAAGTGGTTTCAAAGCTACTATTCGAGACATGCTCTTATAGTTTTAAGAGTGTTTGCAAGTGTTGACGATGACCGACGACAAGAAGGCAGAAAAGAAAATGATGCAACCACAAACGGATAGCGTGAAGCTCGAGGTGAAGATATTCACAAGGAATGAGAAATTCACGCTATGACAAAGAAAAATGAAACATGACCCAGCCCAGAAAGGTCCAACCATTAATATTATCTTGGTAGGTGAGGAGAAAAGGCTGGAAACCATGACAACGGAGGAGAGGGACATGCTCAGAGAGTTGGCTAGTAGGTCCATCAAGGTGATGGAAGCACAACAAAGCAAACACGGGAAAAGCTCAAACGGATGTTTGAAGGGAAGTCAAAATCAAACAAACGCTTCATGAAGGAAGAGCTCCTAAATCTTCGGATGAAGGAGAGTGGAAATCTCTTGGAGCATCTTTGCACTTATAATAGGAGTATTGTGGACTTACAAAAGGTGGACGTGGCTTATAGCATGGAGGATGAGGCATTGATGTTGTTGGCATCTTTGCCTCCATCATATGAACACTTCCGGACTACACTGATGATAAAAAAGAGTACTTTAAATTTTGAGGAAGTGGTGCAAGACTTGGCGCATCACAGGTTGGCTCAAAGTTTTGGAGATAGCTTTCAAGGTGCTCGTATATTAACATGGACCGGAGAGAGGGCCGTTCAAGCAAGCGAAAGGCAAGAAAGGCAATGGGAGGAATCCTAAATTCAGGGACAATGAAGGGTGCTTCAAGTGTGAGTTTACGGACCATTGGAAGCGGATTTTTCTGATATAGAAGGAGAAGCATAACAAGATGACGAATGTCGAAAGTTCAAGCGCAACTAGTGATGAACTTTTGACGATTACAGATGAGGAGCGTAACGGGAAAGTCGTGGCAAATTCTTCAGATAAGAGTTCTACTTTAGTTTGGATTTTAAATTCTAAATGCTCTTATCATGTGTGTTCAAATAAGAGTGTATTTGATACATATGAGGAAAGGAAGTGTAGCAAGATTCTGTTGGGAGACAAAACAAGTTATGATGTTTTGATTGTGAGAACAGTGAGGATCAATATGCATGACGGTGTTGTTAGCCTTAATGATGTAAGGTATGTACCAACACTAAGAAGTAATCTTATTTCCCTTGGCACTTTAGATAGAGAAACATAAGTTAGTAAAAATTAAGCGCCCCTCAACTTTCATTGAGGGATCCCTTAAATAATTTTATTTGAGGGACACCCTTTAGAGTACCCTACGAATTTTTTTTTCAACGATACAACCTATCTATTTTTCAATTCTTCATTCATAGATCATCCTTGCAAAACATCAATACCAACAAAATCAATGAACACGGTGCTTCAAGAAAGTACTTAAATTTTAATAATTTAATTGAATAGTCAAATAATATCTGATTTAAGTGATTTTTTTGTAGAGATGATCTTTGAATGAATATCTACAAAATAGATTGGGATTAGTGAAATACAATGCGAAATGGACTCTACAAGGGTGTCCCTCAAATAAGTTATTTGAAGAGTCACTCAACCGAAACTCTGTATATGTGTATATATATATATATAACTCCAGTATTAACCCCTGATATCATAAACAGAAATGTAAACAATGAAATAATTACACTGCGTCTCTAATGTAATCATCTAGATGAAATGTATATAAACCTAACTAACCAAAGATTAGTTATAACAGCCATTAACAAATTCAAACAAACTGCCAACGACTATAGCACCTGTCTAGAAGAATCTGTTGGCTGGCAGCTGCTGAGATGTACACTGTATAGCAGCTGCTAGAAGAAAAATGAAGGGAAATGTATGAAGGAATTTGACTATAACAGTTCAATAATATCTTACATATTTTGTATTTTATAAAAGGGAGATTCACTATTATATCCAACATAGGAGCCCAAATTATAAAAAAATCTCATATGAAATGGACTTTAGAAACATACCCAAACCCCATTTACAACATAACAAAAAAACTTTTAACTTCTTTTAAATTACAAAACTATCATTGATTTCTTAAAACAAACCCAACCCCAAAACCTCATTAAAAAAAGCCCAAAACAATCAATAGGGCATCAAAGTAATTTAATAATCAAAATTAAATTCAATAGGGCCAGTTGTCATTTTTTGGGTTTGTTTATAGAAATTAAATGGTGTAGGGTTTATTTATAGTTTTAGTGCTAAGAATGGGTATATGACTAAATATCTCTTTATAAAATTAGAAATGATAGCGTAATTATGTGCAGAAAGGGTCGAAGAACAATGAAAAAAGAAGCCAGTTGCAAAAAATTAGATATTTAAAAAAAATTAAATTCATCATGTACCTTGACATTGAATTACAATATTTACCTACTCATAGTCTAAAATATGGATAATATCGACAAAATATCGACGATATTATCGTTTTTTTGGGTCACAGATATTTCGGAACTTATCCATACACATATTGTATAAATATCGATGTATATAATTTCGCTCACACTTCAGCAATATTTTGTCAAAATATCACTATAATATTGAAAATATCGATGTAATGGAAAAAAGGAAAAAAAAAAAACACAAAGCGCACACAGAAAGGGGATCCGAACCCTTGCCATTTCACTCCTCCAGCGTCTTAATCACCATATTGCTTATGTTTTTGTGATAATAAGCAAAGGAGAACTTTATGTGGTACTAAGCCACTCATATATCTTACCATGCAATGTATGAAGTGTAAAATATTGTAGTAAATCATAATATACAAATGATTATGGTGTGTTTCTTTCATTAGTTATTACATATTTTCTACATATACAGTGTTTGTTAGCTCGCTATATAATCAACTTAAATCAGTTAAACCCATCATGCAATGCATTTCATTCCAATTTTTTGTGATAAACTAATAGATAATTGACTAAATAAACATCCTCCAAAGTTTCAATAAAATTTTTCAAGTTTTTCTTACAATTTCCTTAGTTTTTATTCAATATCAATATTCAATTTTTATCGATATCAATAATATTCCGATATTTCCATCGAAATTTCCGTATTTTTAGACTACCGATATTTCTAATACCATCGATATTTTAGACTTTGCCCACTACTACTAGTGTTCAACATCATCTATCCACAAAAACATCACTTTTAAATATTTATGTATAAAATATCGAGCATATCATGCACGATCATTCGAAGAATTTGTTTGAACATATATAAATGAAATGACCCTACATTTGACAATGAGGTTTACTTTAACACTTATATAAAACGGAAATAATATTATTTTGTTATTTTCGATTAATTACAATATACCATACGTAAATATATCTATTACATATAGTTTCTTTAAAAAAAATATATATCTATTTACATATATAGTTAAGATTCAGCGAGGACTTCTAATGTAGTTTAAAGCATATACAATATCTACGATGCTGTCGAAATATAATTTTCATATATTTTTTTAAAAGGTAAAATCACATTACTGTGCTTCTATATTTGAAAAATGAAATTTTAAGCAATTTTCATATTATGTATAGCTCTTTCATTTCTATGTTTTTTTTTTCCCTATTTCCTTCTGGTTTTTATTAACTCCTCCCACCTAGCAAACTTTCTACACCCAACAAGATTTTAGAAACTTAATAATTTACTCTCAACACCCATAAAATCTTCAAGAACTAACGCATCATCAAATAAACCTAGTTTTACCCTCAACCTTTCCTCCACTTATTTCTAAACTTCTTCATGTAACATGATTTTTTTGGTGAGTCCTTATTTAGTTAGGATTTTGGTTTCTTATTTAGTTAGAATTTTGGTTACTTACCAATTATTATTTAGTCCTATTGTGTCTGCGTGAATTAGCTAAAGTTGATTTGGAAGAAATGCTGTCATTGTTGTTGCCGTTGTCATTGTTGCCGTCGTTGATATTGTCTTTGCTTTCTTTGCTTTCCGTTGCTATGGTCATTGATGTTGTTGTGACCATGCCATTTGCCTTGCCTTGCCTTTACTTTGCCTTTGCTTTGTCTTTGCCTTTCCTTTTCCTTGCTTTACCCTATTTTTAGAGTTTGGTTTTGCCTTTGCCTTTGTCATACCTTACCCTATTTTTAGGGTTTGGGTTTGCCTTACCTATTGCCGTGCTCATAGGATTTCTCTATTATGCCTTACCTACTACTGTGCTCATAGGGTTTCTATGTTCTGTCTTATCTACTACCATACTCACAAGGTGTTTGTGTTTTGTCTTATTGCCTTGCTCGCAGGGTTTGTGTTTTGTCTTATCTACTGCCGTGCTCACATGGTTTATGTGTTCTGCCTTATCTACTGTCGTGCTCACAGGGTTTCTATATTATACTTTTATGTGATCTTCTATGTGCTCTATTTGTTAGGGTTTGTCAGTGCCGTGCTCACATGTTTTCTGTGTTCTGCCTTATCTACTACCATACTCACAAGGTTTGGGTTTTCTCTTGTGTTTCCGCTGCGATCTTTGCTTTGGTTTGTCAGTTGGTCCACTCATGGTTGATGAAAAGAACTTCTCTATAATTTGTTTGTCTCAAGTTGGGCATGTGAAACATCTTTGTCTCAACTTGAGGCGAAATGTTGGCGAGTCCTTATTTAGTTAGGATTTTGATTTCTTATTTAGTTAGAATTTTGGTTACTTACCAATTATTATTTAGTCCTATTGTAATAGTGATTTATTTCCCATTGTAATTTAGATATATTTTCTATTTTATTAAGGATTAACATATCTTTGTATTTGTATAAATACTTTTATATTGAAGAAGAATAATAATATAAGCATATGAGCATATGTCACATCCCGGGATCGACTCCGCCGTAGCACGATATTGTCCGCTTTGGGCCCCCTCTCTCTGGCCCTCACGGTTTTACTTCTGGGAGCTCACGAGCAACTTCCCAGTGGGTCACCCATCCTGGGATTGCTCTGGCCCCCAACTCGCTTAACTTCGGAGTTCCTACGACTCCGAAGTCAGTGAGCTCCCAAAAGGCCTCGTGCTAGATGGATGCGGGTGTGCACATATAAGGCACATCACCTTCTCTCCGTTGGTTGATGTGGGATCTAAAATCCACCCCCCTTAAGGGCCCGATGTCCTCGTCGGCACACTCGCACCACACGGCAAAGTGGCTCTGATACCAAATTGTCACATCCCGGGATCGACTCCGCCGTAGCACGATATTGTCCGCTTTGGGCCCCCCCTCTCTGGCCCTCACGGTTTTGCTTCTGGGAGCTCACGAGCAATTTCCTAGTGGGTCACCCATCCTGGGATTGCTCTGGCCCCCAACTCGCTTAACTTCGGAGTTCCTACGACTTCGAAGCCAGTGAGCTCCCAAAAGGCCTCGTGCTAGATGGATGCGGGTGTGCACATATAAGGCACATCACCTCCTCTCCGTTGGTTGATATGGGATCTTACAGCATAACTGAATATTTATCTTACTTTATTTGACAGATCCATATCCTCTCTAATCGTGGAGGTTGTTCTTATTTCAATTGGCTTTTCATTTTACGCCTCACCTATCTTTTTCCTTCTTCATATCCATTAAAAGTATAGCCTGTTGTATCACTTTCATAATTTAATCTCCGTGGAGTCTGAAATCTTTTGGCCCTTTGGTTAAAGTGAAAAATGTCATTGATGTCTGTCGCCAGAGCCATGTGGCAGAAGCACAAGGACGATTATGGTTATGTGGAATATATGCATGCAGCTGCCCTTGAATTTTTTTAATTTTTGTGTGTAATTCTGTAATGGACGTAGATACAAACAAATTAATTAGGTCCTCATTGGCATTCACACATGCAAATTCAAAATATGTGTGAGAATGTGAAGGTAAAAATGTCTTATATTGAAAAATTAATAAATTTTGAAAGAGTTTATAAGGAGTTAGGTTACTTCCCCTATTGTCAGTTGATTTTAAAGTAGAACCTCAACGTGCTGTAATTATTTATGTCCTCGATTGCCTAAGATTTCATGTCCCCATTCACACATGTAGATGGCGAGGACACCTCTTGATTTAACCTAATTTTTTTTTATATCCACACACACGCAATCTCATGCATTTTAAGTCTAATATGCGAACAATTTAACTAGGTGACGCAAAGCACATGTAGCCGTCACATGGGCAAATTTAACCTGACTTTGATGCCAATAAGAAAGTTGAGAATCCATTCCAAAATTAAATATTGACTATAAAAGGAGTAGTTTAACTCTTTATAAATCTATGCAAGAGTTCTTAAGTTTGTAAGTTCATAATTCTGTTAGGTTGTTATTAGTTAGTTAGATGAGATAATCAATCAAGTATTTAGTTGATTAATTGTGCATTGACAGAGTATGATCTTCAATATTAATGACAATGAAATAATTACACTGAGGTTTATATACATCTCACCTAAGCTGACATTAGAGGCTAACTAACCAAAGATTAGTTATAACAGCGATCAACAAATTCTAACAAACTGCTAACGGCTATAACAGCTGTCTAGAAGAATCTGTTGGCTGCTGACTTGCTGCTGAGATATATATATATATATATATATCCACAAACACTCCCCACCGACTATAGTGTTCAACGTCATCGATCCACAAAAACTTCATAGTCAAGACAAATCTAGTAAAGCACCAGTACACATGTATCATGCGCACAACCATTCCAAGAATTTGTTTGCACATAGCATATATAAATGTATCATGCACAACCATTGTTTTGTTTTCTTCCACTAACAACCTACCATTCTCAGAGACTAATACGTACAAATTGTCAAGACATGTACATGTGTAGTTTGAGAGCTCGAATTATCCATCCTACAATTATATATATGGCTTTCTTTGTTATTAGAGTTTGAACCTGAGATTACTGACTTCTTAATACTATACCTTTATTTCCCTATTTCCTTCCGGTTATCATTAACTCGTCTCACCTAGCAAACTAACTTTATACACCCAACAAGATTTTAAAAACTTAACCCAGCAAATCTTCAAGGACTACGCATCACCAAATAAACCTAGTTTTACATTCAACATTTCCTCCACTCATTTCTAAACCTCTTCATGTAACATGATCCATATCCTCTGTAATCGTGGAGGTTGTTCTTATTTCATTTTACGCCTCAGCTATCTTTTTGGCTTCATATCCATTAAAAGAAGGTAAAGTATAGCATGTTGTATCACTTTCATAATTTAGTCTCTGTGGAGTCTGAAATCTGAAGTGAACGCGTGGAACAAAGAGTACGAAATCTCTTGCCCCTTTGATTAAAGTGATGATAATGCCATTGATGCCACATGCAAATAGTTCAAGATCGGTCAGAAAAGCTAACATTATTTCCTTCCAGTTATGGCAGAGATACTTCTGTCGCCAGAGCCATGTGGCAGAAGCACAAGGACGATTATGGTTTTGTGGAAGAGATGCATTCATCTGCCCTTGAATTTTGTAATGGACGAACATATACAAACAAATTAATTAGGTCCCCATTGGCATTCAAACATGCAAATTCCAACTTTGATTCAAACATACAAAGCTTGTAAAGTCCTATCCAAAGCTTGTGATCACATGTCCAACTTTTCCTAATTCGAAGAGGAAATTATTAGATGAGAAATTCTTTGGTGGGGCTTCGATCGTTAACCAAGATTTTTTACTAAAACCATTTATACTATAAGTACATGTACTTATTTGTTAATATTATAGGCTCTAGGTTCATGGTATTGAGAGTGTTTAGAAAATGAAAGTTTTTAAGTGTTTAAAAAATTTTGGGCCTCTCCACTTATTGTAAATTAATTTCGAATTAGATGCTCACATTTTAAAAGATAGAATATCAACTCGTACTATAGTAATATTATGTTATCTGAATCAATAACCCTATTTGACGGTTTATAATTGTCACAACCAAATTTTTTTAGATTTTTTAAAATTAAAATTTCGAACTTTTAGAGATTTAGGATTGAGTGAATTTCACTAAACCACATCAATTGGAAGCATATTTGCCTTTCAGACCAATATCCTTGATTCTTTTGTTAATGCTTGGTTGCTGGAATGAATTGAAATGAGCACAGAAACGAGAATGAAAATAAGAACGGAAGGGAACCATTTAAGCCTTGAATATAATTTCCATTTTCATTGTTTCGTTTGGTTCCTCTAACAACCATCATTCTCAGAGGACGTAAAATTGTCAAGACTGTACATGTGTGGCACGAGAGCTCGAATCTCCTCTGACGCTAATTGTTGTCTAGATATGGCTTTGTTTCTCGACCAAAAAGTTTTGCTCTCAAATATAATTCCTCTTCTTCTTTTTTTTTAATTTTTTTATTTTTAGTACAAGGGAAGGATTTCTCACATACAAATAATATCATAGGAGTTCGAACCCGAAACATCTTATTAGCAAACTTTTATTTCCATATTTTCTGCTGGTTATTAACTCTTCCCACCTACCTACAGCAAACTGTTGGAAAATTTAATATTAACTAATATTGATTTTCCTATTTGAATGGAAATTAATAAAATCCATTGGGTTAAAGACATCTTCACATGGGGGGTGATAACTCTTCAAACCAAGGGATGCATTGTTTGGGGTGACAACTCTTCAGACCAAGGAATGCATTGTTTGCCTTTTCAGATTGGGATACCTTTTTGGAAAGGGTATTTCATCATCTATAAATAGAGCAATCCTCCTACAGTTTTATTCATTCAGTTTAATTCTCTACATATAGACTTTCACATATAGAAAGCATTAGAGTTTTCATAAAGAGAGGTTCCTGCATAATTTTGGTTCAAAGTTCCTTGTGAATTGCAGTGCTTCTTTCATAAGGAGGGGAGTCGTTGTATCCTGGGAGGCGAACGCTAGTGAACCATAAGCACCAGTGTGGGGCGTAATTCGTCTTAAGGTCAGAGTGTCCAACACTTGCCTCGACTCAATTAAGGTTCTTCTAATGCAATTATGCTTTGTAAAAATCTGTTTTATGTGTAGTAGTTATTTTGTTTATTTTATAGCAATTAAGCACTCATATTTTCCAACACAAACTTTCTACACCCAACAGGATTTTAAAATTTTAATAATTTTGCTGTCCACACCCATCTAGCAAATCTTGAAGAAGCATACATCACCAAATGAATAAACCTAGCTAGTTTTAAAACTCAACACTTTCTCCACTCATTTCTAAAAACCATATGATCCAAATCCCATATCTTTGTTTTGTTTGGCTCTAATCGTGGTGAGTTATTGGATCTTGTCATCGTTCTTCATTTGTCTTTTCATTTTACAGCTCACCGATATCTTCATATCCTTTTAAGTTTTCCTGTGGCCTGTTGTATCACTTTCATATAACTTAAGTTTCCGGTACCCTTTTGGACGTTTGTTTAAAGTGACAATGGCATTAGTGCCGCATGCGAGGGTTCAAGATGGTCCAAAAAATGGTAAATATTATTTCCTTCCAGATCTGGCAGAGACATGTCTTCGATTAAAGTGACATTGACGTAAGTAGAAACAAACAAATTAATTATTTAATTAGGTCCCCGTTGGCATTCACACGTGCTGAATCCCAACGTGCTGTATATATTTCTATCCAGTTATGGCAGAGACATGTCTATCACCAGAGCCATGTGGCAGAAGCACAAGGCGATTATGGTTTTGTGGAAGATATGCATGCAGCTGCCGTTGAATTATTTATTTATTTATTTATTTATTTAATTCTGTAATGGACGTACATACAAACAAATTCATTAGGTCCCCATTGGCATTCACACATGCAGATAATATAACGAGAACAGGTGAGGATTCATCGATTGCGGAGTCAGGATTTCACATATAAGAGGCATCTCACAAAATATATATCACCAAGTAAAGTGATTGATATCTACCCTTTGTCTTATTGTTATTATTATTATTATTTCTGGTGATGAATACTCTTGGTTCATTTATCATTATCACTAAGCTTATATAGTTTATCATTATGCACATCACATGATTCTTGCTTTGGTTTTTGCCATTCATATCTGACATCAAATGTCTCCACTTGATTGGTTTCAATTTTTTTGTCCGAGTTTCTTGACTATGAATATGATATAAGTGCCAGAAGCCAAGGCCTGCTGGGATTATCTTATCTTCGAGGACATAAAGACGACGAGTATTTAGAATTTTATCTTTTGGTAACAAGATTTGTATTTATTTATTACTAAACCCATGTGTTAGATTAATTAGATTCTAATAACAACCGTAACCAAAACCTAGTGCCACCCCAAAGTTTGGTCAAATATTAACTTTATTATTGAAGCTCAAGATTTGGGTTTTGGTTAAGAAAACACAGAGACTGATTTTTGGAATTCTTTTTTGGAGCTTGAATTTGTTATAGGGCAAAACAAAAAGGGAAATATTAGCAACTTTCTCTCTAATTTTCTTCTTTAAACCTTCTTCATTTTCCTCATGATATGTGTCATTCTCCTAACACTTAAAACAATGTCATTAATGCATTATACAAGCTAAATATATATTTTTTTTTTCTAAATTTACCCTATTCAATTATCCTTTTTTTTTTGACAACTTTCTTACCATCTTAATAAAAAGTGTTTTTTTTAATGTCAATTATTTTTTTGAAAGAAAATGTCTGCTTTTTTAAAACAGAGGAAATGTATGTTTTTTTTTTTAACCCAAAAGAAATGTCAAGTTTCTATAAAAGACGTCATTCACATCCGTAAGCACCCCAATGGTATAGAGTTTACAGACTAACTTTTTTTTTCAAAGAAAATTGTTTGATTGCATTTTTTTTATACTACTAAATAAACCAAAATAACCCCTAACAACATAAGCTTGAGATCAAATAAATAGAAGCAAAAGAAAAAAAAAATCACCAAAATCGAATTTGATATGAAAAAAATAAATATATTACAGTTTAGATTAACAAAAGAAGAACGAAAGAATGGTCTGCATCTGTACTATACAAATGGCTATAATATGTTGTTCTACTCTATTTTTATTATTTCTTAATGGTCGTGAAGATAAACATTTATAACAACCCAAGGCAAAAGGCTTAGAGGAGAGCCAAAACCTGTACAAATAAGAAGCAAAGACCAGCAAATTTGTTAAATTTCACATACCGACAAACAAATACCCATATAAATGACTTATGCAAAGATGCAGGCCGCAAACAAATACCCATTAACCTAAGAAAATAGTTCCAAAATATATCAATTTTCAGCACAATAATATTCCAAAAACGAAAAAACCATATCTTTGGCCTTAGACTTGGAGCGAGAGAAGCTTAACAAGAAGACTATTGGCAACAAAGTTGGTTGATATAAATTTTATTAATACAGTCAATCAGTTCATAGACAGAGAAGCAGAAAAAGAGTGCATTTTGTGGTTGAGAGTTGAAAAGGCACGGAGAATTCTTCTGAGCGACAAAGCTAGGAGAAGACGTCCAACAAAATGACAAGGAGAAGAAGACGCTTTAGCTTCTATCAAGGGCAAATATGGAAATATAATAATTATTATTTTTGTAATTAATAGCACTGTTTCAAGTGTAAAGAGAGTAACACACGTCATGAAAAAAAAAATCCAAAAAAAAAAAAATTAAAGAAAAAATTACTAGTATTCTCCAAACAAAAATATTCGGGTACAAAAGAGAACAAGAGATAATCGGCTACGCGGCTTGCACCTGATCAAATTCAAAACCGAAAGGACTGAAAACTGGCCTGGCCACCCCCCACCTCCTCTCTCTTAAAAAAGAGACAATAAAGGGTCATTTCTCTGCTCCCACTACTCGAAGCTCCCGTGATATTTATGATGGCCCTTTGTCTGAAATGTCTGTTTTAGTGTCCCAAAAAAAAACAAAACAAAATAGACTTATTATATTATGTACCACCTCTCTAATAGAGGTCGGTCTTATTATATTGGTAGACTCCACTTTTATTGGAGATGTGGTATACAATGTGATATAAAAATGTGATAAGCCTAATATTACCCAAAAAATATTGTCTGTTTCTGTGAGTAATTTGACTCGGAGATAATATGGAAAGTAAGTTAGTAGAACGAGATTCACGTGTCACTACCGTAAAAACTGAAAATGGCTATAAATAGGGCAGGCGTATTGCAAGTATGCTGCACCAACAGCGAGCTACGAGAGCCAATTCTCCTTGTTCATTATTAGCCCTGCCCTAGCCTTTGAAATTCCTCAGCCAACCATCACCATGCTAGGCTTAGCAAACAATGTGGTTAGCAAGGTGGCCTCAGTCGTCACTGGTCACCATGAGCTTAGCCTGTTTTCCATGTCTGACAAGAAAATCTTGGACGAAATTTATGCAACTCATCATGTCAATGTTGATACTTCCTTTGATGACGATTCTCTTTTTGGCATTGTTGAAAACATCCTCAAGCATGCAACCCAAACTGTTGACAAAATTGTGCAGGTACGTTTATTTTCTTAGTATGGGATCTGTTATGTTATTAAACTGTCGATTCTTGATTATTATTATAGTTATGTTGTGATTTGAATGTGTTACATAAACTTGTGGGTTGTTGCAGGGTACCCAAGTGCACGTGGAAAACATAGAGGAGCACACTCCCAAAGCCAGCTTCAGTACACCACTGTGCACACTTAAGTCAATAGCCAGCGAGGTAACTTCAAAAAATAAATGATTTTTATATATTTCTTGTAACATTTTTCATGTATGTACATAATACATTAGTACGCTTTTTTGTGTTGCAAATTAACACTATGATAAACTTGGTTTTTTTCAGATGCAATGCAAACCTCCTAGTGAGGAAGTCGCCCACAAAACTACCCTGGCAATACTGAACAAGCTGTCAAGCTATTCATGGGAAGCAAAGGCAGTGTTGACTCTGGCAGCTTTTGCTATGGAATATGGGGAGTTCTGGCTCCTTGCCCAGCTTCAGGAATCGCACCGACTTGCCAAATCAATTTCAATCCTGAAGAGAGTCCCTTTCCTCCTCAAGCCATCAAACCTGCAAAAAAGAAGGCAAGCAGTGCTTGAGCTTAACAACTTGATCAAGACTACATTGCAAGTTATCGAGATCTTCGATCAGTTCGATAAGCTTTCTAGTTATGACCCAAAAGATGTGCCGGAGTTGGCATCAGCAATGGACCATATTCCAGTGGATGTGTATTGGGCTACTGTGACTGTTGTTGCTTGTGCAACTAAGGTCACTATTCTTACCAGTGATGTGTACGTTCTTCATCCTCAATAACTTTGAAAAATACTTATTTGCATGTATGTTTAGTATACTTTATAATATGACCATGGTTGCCTTTGTTTCAGGGAGAAGGAACATGACCTAGCCCCATATGCTCAAAAAATCCACTTCGTCCTGAACAAGCTTAAGATTCAGCTGAAAATTTGCAGAACACAGATTGGTGTGTAATTACTGGCACATCTTTCATTAGGAATCATATTAACTATATGTTGTACCTTGCAATTAATGAAATGCTGAAGAAAATATTTATTGTTTAATCCAGAGGAGGCGGAGACTTACCGGAAGCTCAAGAAAACCTTTCGAACCCCTACTGAAGTAAAGGAGGTTTTCAAGGCCCTGATCTTTACCAAGGACAATGTTCAGCCACTGATTGATGGTTCCACTAAACAAACGGTTTGCGCTACTGACCTTATTCTGAGTCATGACATTTTATAATTATACACCACATCTTTTATAGAGTGAAACTGTGGTGGCGGGCCATGATTTTAATTTAGTTTGAAGTATGACAAGTTAGTTACACCATTCCTAATTATTATACCAGGTTGAGATCGACATCCTGAGGAAGAAGAATATACTACTGTTCATTTCAAGCCTCGAAATCTCCGATGATGATATTTCTATCCTCAAACCGATTTACGAGTCCACTAAGAAAGACAATCAGCATAAGATTGTGTGGGTTCCAATTGTCGAGCAGTGGACCGATGACCTGAGAAAGAAGTTTGAGACCCTGAGGCTGAAGATGCCATGGTACACAGTGCAGAACCCTGCAACCATTGCCGGCATCAGGTTCATCAAGGAGGAGTGGAACTTCAAGGGTAAGCCTACATTGGTGGTGATGAACCCACAAGGAAAGGTCGAACATTCCAACGCATTCCACATGATTCGGGTTTGGGGAACTCAGGCCTTCCCTTTCACAGAAACAACCGAAAAAGAACTCTCAAATTCTCATGGACATAAATGGGTTGGCAATGTAGTCAAAGAGATTCACCCGACTCTACCCAACATGGTAAGTTACTTTTAACTAATAAACCAAAGTGCATATATTATTTGGATCTATGATGTGCATTTAATGATAAAGCACGCTTTTTTTGTGGTTGAATTATTTTGATGGAACAGATGAAGGACGATAAGTACGTTTTCTTCTATGGAGGCAAAGACAATGAGTGGATTAACCAATTCACAAAGAAAGCAACTGCCTTTGTAAACGACCCCATCTTCAAGGAAGCAAAGATTCACATTGAGCTGTTTTGCGTGGGGAAAGGCAGCAAGGGAGAAGATGACCACGGCATCCTCGGGCGCTTCTGGACTGGCATAGAAAGCTTGTTTCACACCAAGATTCACAAGGAGCCCGACTCAGTCTCACAAGAAATCCAGAAGCTGCTTTCTTACAAGAACGAAAGTGGATGGGCGGTGCTCAGCAAAGGGCATTCTTTGGTTGTCACTGGTCATGGTGTCTCAATCTTGAAGGTCATAGAGGACTTTGACAAATGGAAGGACCATGTGAAAGAGAAGGGCTTTGAGTTTTGCTTCACAACATACCATGAGAAGATTCGTGTTGCAAATCGTCCTTGCTGCCGCCTTGACATTCCAGGCTCTACCGGGAAGGTCCCGGAAACAATGAAATGTCCCGATTGCCACCGTAGTATGGAGACTTTTATCAGTTACAAGTGCTGCCACATTGATGGTCCTAATGCACACCATTGAGTTCTGGGTCTCTCTCCTTTTAGTACCACCACTATGTAATGGGTTGTTAATCAAATATGTTCCAAGTGTCTAGTACCACTACTAGGCATTAGATATTATTATTGCTAGAATAAATGGGTAACTCATGCATTGTGATGCGTGGTAGTTTGGTTTCCAAGCCTGTAATGTTGAGAACTGGTGGCGTTTCTTTTGGTCAGAGTCATGGTAGTCTACTCTATGTGATGTTAATGTTTTATTGTTCAATGTTTGAATAATTTCAATGTACTGTTTTAGAGTGTTTACACACACCCATTGCATATATTCATGTACTTGGGTAATTCTTGTTCATAATTAAATATGAGGAAAAGCCACTTAAAACCAAATTTCAACAATTTTTTTTAAATAAACAAGATTAATTTCAAGCCATTCCCTAAGCATTCACCGATTTTATGAAGCTGTCAAACTGTTTCCCAAATTAATATACCCACTTCTCACTACTACAAAAAAGCAAAAAGACGACGGTAAATCACCGTCGTGTATTTGGTTTTTCAATGGTCGTGGAATCCACCGTCATCTTTTCCCTCATAAACCACGACGCTAAATAACCGTCGTTGTTAAACAATACAACGTCATCAAAAAATACAAAACGACGTCTTTGTACTGCAAAAGATCTAAAAAAAGCAATCGATGATGATAATAGACGACCAATTCTCTAAAAAGACCGTCGTTAAAAAGGGAAAATATGACACATATTAAGAGAACAAGGCCGCAAGATAGACATACAACGACGACAATAAAAATACGCCGACGTTAAATATAATTTTCACGACAATAAAAAATATGACGTCTTTAAATACATTAGAAGACGACGTTATTGATACCTACTACGTCGCACATATAAACACAACCGTCGTACAATTAATTTTCCACTTCGATTTTTTGATAAAAGATGACGTGGAAATAGTTGTCAGTGTCATTATTTACGACGTATGTGTTTCTATAGTAGACGTTGAAAAACTAAACAACGTCAGTTACAAATATATGAGAGTCGTATTAAAAAATTTATACGTCCTATTTTCAGAAACAAACAACGACCATAAATATTAGACGTTGTTAAATACAACAACGTCGGAAAACAATAAAAACAGACGTGTTTAGTCTGCTAAAGTTCTACAACGTCTCTTATTTACAAAAAACCGTCGTGAAATAAATTTTCCACTTCGATTTTATCTAAAAAAGATGACGTGGAAATAGTTGTCAGTGTCATTATTTACGACGTATACATTTATATAGTCGACGTTGTATTTATATGTATTCATTACTCACGACGCACTTAATAATATAGACGACGTTGAACGTCTAAACAACGTCGGTTCCAAATAAATGAGAGCCGTATTACAGAACATATAGACGGCGTAGATTATGATGGGAGCCGTATTACAAATAACGTCGTTTAATTGTTATTAGACGGCGGTTATAATGAATTTCCGTCGGAATTAATTTCGTTCCTCTTCGTTTATAAAAGAACTTGCGACGTGGAAAATGTATGATGACGTCGTATTTTTTAACGTTCAGATTACATATCTCGTTTTTTAGACGTCGGTATTATGGGATTGGAGTCGTGTTATTTTGAATTACATGGCGGTTCTTAATCCTTCCCCGACGTGATATCCTGAATAATTGCTTCACAATTGCGTCGTGGTTCTTCATTGTTACGTTGCTTTAAGACGTCGGTAAATATGCTGAATAACTTATTCACAATAACGTCGTGTTTTATTTGAACGTAGAAAGTGAAGAAATCACATTACAATATATTACAAAATTAATGTCATACACTGCCAATTACATAAGCATCATTCAATCCATATATCTTCACACCCATCTCGAATATTTTGACCGCCTAACTCACCTACCAGTTCATCAAATGTGTCAACATTTGGCATCCCTCTAGTAAATGGCTCACACTCAATTATCACATCACCTAATACTTCATCACCAATAACATCATTATATTCTCTACTAGGCATTGATAACACTACCGACCAACCACGATGCATCGGGTCGTCAACAAAAAATATTTGTTTGACTTGAGAAGCCAAAACAAATTGGTCATTCCTATGTCCAATTTTACTCAAATCTACAAGGGTAAATCCAAGTTCGTCGACTACAAGACCAGAACTATCTATCCAATCACACCTAAAGACTGGGATTGTAAACTTTTGGTAGTCAAGGTCCCAAATTTCTTGAATGACACCATAGAAACCCATATTTGAGAGAATTGGGTTTTTATCCTTGGCACTAGCAACTTGCATGGTATGTGCAAGTAAATAAACTCCACTATTTTGAGTTGTCCGCACATCATCTTGTGCCTTGATATTGAATTTAATACCTTTAATAAGATAGCTCCTATATAATGGCACTGACATGTTTGGACCAGCTGCTAGCCACCTTAAATTTTCTGATACGCCATGATTGTCTTCCTCAACTTCACTTTGAACCTGCAAATTAATCATATCTTAATTCATCCTAACATATAAATAAGAAGAAAATTAAAAGAGAAATACGTTATTCAACAACATATACCTTGAAGCGTAGCCATTGAATGAAAGTGCTATTGTGCTTATCCTGCAGCCACTTTGTTCTCTTTCTAAATTTTGGATAAGCAGTCTTGATGTGGATCATATGTTGCCTACATGACACGAAAAATTCAAGCATTACGGTCCCAAATATATAAGATAAACATAAGAAATAATTTTAAATGGAAACTTAAAGAATAAAACTCATACGTACTCGATATAAGGTAGGACTTCCTCCGTATTCTCCAAGACATATAGATGTGCTTGATTCAACAGGTCCTGATCAACTACGCTCACTGTGCAACCTGATAATGGCTTTGAAACTCCCATCTTTTGGCTTGAAGGCACTCCAACTGTACTAACATCAGATAAATGCTGAGTACAAAACTCTACCGCTTCTTCAGCTATATACCGCTCAGCAATGCAACCTTCGGGACGAGTACGATTCTGAACATACCCCTTCAGCACTTTCATATATCTTTCAAACGGATACATCCACCTAAAATATACTGGCCCACATAGACGAACTTCTCTGACAAGATGTACTACTAGATGAACCATGATATCAAAGAATGAAGGGGGAAAGTACTTCTCAAGCAAACACAGAGTAACTACTACATCTTCTTCCAACTTATCTAGCTTGGAAACATCAACAGTCTTTGCACATATAGCATTGAAGAAGAAACACAAACGAGTTATTGCATACCTTGCAGGCTTCTCCAAAACAGAACGAATTGCCACAGGGAGCAATTGTTGCATTAAGGTATGACAATCATGTGATTTAAGGCCAAGAAGTCTTGAATCTTGTACAGATACAAGATTTTTAATATTTGAAGAATAACCTTCAGGGACCTTCATACCATAGAAAGAATTGCAAACCTCTCTCTTCTCTGCTCTTGACAAATTCCAAGGCCCAGGAGGCAAACGAGTACGTCTTTCTCCATACTCGGGTTGCAAATCAGTTTTGACCCCCATGTTCAATAAATCTAATCGAGCAGCAATCCCATCTTTATTTTTTCCAGGGATCTCCAGCAATGTACCAATGATACTATCGCAAACATTCTTCTCAATGTGCATAACATCTAGGGCATGCCTCACAGGAAGGTATTTCCAATACTCGAGATCAAAGAATATTGATTTCTTCTTCCAACAAACTCTGTCACCATTTTCAACCATATGCAGCACTTCTTCTCCGGTTAATGGCTCTGGAGGTATGCCATATTCAGGTTTCCCATTAAAAGCTGCACGTTGCCTCCTATATGGATGATTGATTGGTAACCATTTTCTATGCCCAATGTAACAAATTTTGTGGCCATTTTTCAACCTGTGACTAGGTGTATCATCGCCGCATATTGGACAAGCTTTATATCCTTTAACAACACAACCAGATAAGTTTCCATAGGCGGGGAAATCATTAATTGTCCACATTAATGCAGCTCTGAGTGTAAAGTATTCTCCATTATGTGCATCATACACTCCTCTAATCCCAACCCACAAGGATTTTAAATCATCAATCAAAGGCTCCAAGTAGACGTCTATATCATTTCCGGGTTGTTTAGGACCGGAAATCAATAAGGTTAACATCATGAACTTTCGTTTCATGCACAGCCATGGAGGGAGATTATATGTAACTAAGATAACCGGCCAACAACTATATCTGCTACTTAGAGAACTGTGGGGATTAAATCCATCAGATGAAAGAGCCAATCTCAAGTTTCTCGGCTCATTACCAAACTCAGGCCATTTATCATCAAGAAGTTTCCAAGACGGGGAATCCGCCGGATGAGACATCTGACCGTCAATTGATTTTCTAGCAACATGCCACCAAGTCAAACTCTTAGCTGTCTCATGTGATTGAAACATCCTTTTAAACCTTGGAATTGGGGGAAAATACCACACCACCTTCGCTGGCACACCCTCTTTCAAGATTGCATCTTTGCCTTCCTTCCACCTTGAGATACCACAAGTAGGACAATTAGTTGAATCCTCATACTCCTTCCTATACAAGATGCAATCATTGGGGCATGCGTGCATTTTCTCATAACTCAGCCCCAATGCACACAAAGTCTTTTTAGCCTCATACATGGAGGTTGGTATTGTATTTCCTTCTGGAAGCAAATCGCCTTGAAGTATCAATAATTCTGTAAAACAGACATCACTCATCCCATGTTTTGCCTTCAAATTATACAACTTCACTAATGCCGATAACTTCGTGTACTTTCTACAACCAGGGTACACTGGTTGATCTCCATCCCCAATCACATTGGCAAACTCATACGGATCCGAACCAAAATCACCAAAATCATTATCATCCATATCAATTTCTTCAGACACAAAACTGTACCTACTATGGCCATCATCTTCTTCAACATTTCTGCTAGCATTAGTAGTTGCTTCCCAAGGTTCTCCGTGAAATGTCCAATTCTTATAGCTTTGGTCAATTCCATTAAAGTATAAGTGATCCCTTATAATTCCAACCCCAAACAACTTCAAATTAACACATTTAACACATAGACAACGGATATGTGTTGTAGTTAGAAGATTTTCTACAGCAAAGTTCAAAAATGCTTCCACCCCAAATTCATATGCCTTCGATCTTCTATCCGAGTGCATCCATGACTTATCCATCTCCGACACTATAACCTATTATCTATAATAAAGTGAAAATACAGGCAATGACCATCACTATAGCAGATTATACAAAGATCTAATAGCAAGTAATACATAACAGAGACGACGGGTTTTAATCAAAAACAGACGTATTTGGCATATATAGACGACGGATTTTCAACAGACGTCGTCTATTATACGTAATACAAACGACGGTTTATGAAAAAACCGTCGTGTATAAGTAATACAATGACGGTAGTTTAAAAACACCGTCGTGTAATCGTCGTCGTACGCCTTAAAATTCGTCGTGTCTCAGTTTATTTTCAAGAACACAAAACCCATTAAGAACACAACATATATATGAAACCAAGCAAGAAACCAACATATACATGAAACCAAGCATGAAAACAATAAATCCATTCCCAATTCAACATAACATAGGGTGATTAAAAGATACGACAAAATTAAATCCATTCCCAATTCAACATAACAGATAATGTAATCCATGAACCCATTAAACAGAAAATCCATGAACCCATACCTATAAGCATTGGTGCACTTTGCACCTTCTCCAGAGCGGAAAATGACAAGATCAAATAAAGGTGTCCTTTTGCTGGAAATCATTTGGAAGTTGGTGATGTGTCTTTTTGTGTTGATTTCCAGCAAAAGTACACCTTTATTTGATCTTGTCATGAACCCATTAAACAGAAAATCCATGAACCCATACCTATAAGCACATTATTAACAGATCGCAAAGCATATACCTAAAACCCTTTAACAAAACAACCTAATATCATTCAATGAATTTACAAGGGGAAGATAGGGTTTGTACTTACAGGTTGGACGAGCTCACAGATTCGACGAGCCTGGAGAGTGCAACTTTTAATTAGAGCAGAAGTGAGAGAGCGAAATGTTATGTCGCGTGAAATCTGAAATTTTAGGTTTCAGGGATCAAAGTATAAGACTAAGAGCCAAATCTAAAAAAATTTAGGTCGCGCGAAAATTTTTAGAGCGCGCGCGTTATAAAACGTCGAAAGAAAAACCAAGGCGAAAGTTCTACAAGTACCGACGTAAATTTAATATTCCACGACGGAAACTTCATTTTTCGGATTAAGAACGTAAGGCCGTTCATTTTTCGGATTAATTTTAAATTTATTTTGAATTTTTTATATAACGACGACTGAAAAACCACGTCGGTGTTAAGAAATTAAAGACGTTGTAAATTATATAAACCGACTTACATATTAAAATAACGTCGTTTAAAGCGTAAACCATGTCGTATGTTTTACTGTACGACGTAAAATATGTATTCCACGACCCAACCACCGTCGTTAAAAATTAATACACTAAACCCATAAAATTAAATTATACAATTTAAAAAATTAAGTTTATAAAAGGTTTTATGGTTTTAAAGCCTAACATATAACATAGACTACCCAAAAATTATACTTTAAAAATAAACCCCAATAAATAACAACCCTAATCTCTAAACCCTAGACTCTAAACCCTAAACCATAAAACTAGAAGTGATTTTATGACTCATCAAAACAATTTTGTTTTGGATGGTCATTTTAAATTTTTGTTATTCAAAATGAATTTTTTCAAGGTTTATGTGGAAGAAAATATATCAATGACTTCATAGGAGTTGACTTTTCAATTTTCTGATTTATTTTATATTTATTTTGAATATTTTGATATAAAAATAATAAAATATTCTTACCATACAACAAACCACGTCGGTGTTAAATAAATTGTAGACGTTGTAAATTGTAATAGACTACTAAGTCGTTAAAATGACGTCGTTAAAATGAGAAACCACGTCGGTGTTAAGAAATTAAAAACGTTGTAAATTATATAAACCGACTTACATATTAAAATGACGTCGTTTAAAGCGTAAACCATGTCGTATGTTTTACTGTACGACGTAAAATATGTATTCCACGACCCAACCACCGTCGTTAAAAATTAATACACTAAACCCATAAAATTAAATTATACAATTTAAAAAATTAAGTTTATAAAAGGTTTTATGGTTTTAAAGCCTAACATATAACATAGACTACCCAAAAATTATACTTTAAAAATAAACCCCAATAAATAACAACCCTAATCTCTAAACCCTAGACTCTAAACCCTAAACCATAAAACTAGAAGTGATTTTATGACTCATCAAAACAATTTTGTTTTGGATGGTCATTTTAAATTTTTGTTATTCAAAATGAATTTTTTCAAGGTTTATGTGGAAGAAAATATATCAATGACTTCATAGGAGTTGACTTTTCAATTTTCTGATTTATTTTATATTTATTTTGAATATTTTGATATAAAAATAATAAAATATTCTTACCATACAACAAACCACGTCGGTGTTAAATAAATTGTAGACGTTGTAAATTGTAATAGACTACTAAGTCGTTAAAATGACGTCGTTAAAATGAGAAACCATGGCGGCTATTTAACTATACGACGTAAAATATATATTTTACGACTTAACCGCAGTCGTTACATAAACGTCGTCGATTATACCCTGAACCCTTAAGAAATTGAAGATATTGTAAACCATTAACGACTCAATTGTTCAAAGAACGTCGTCTAACTATTTTTTTTACGTCGTATTTGTTTAAAACACGCAACAACAAAATACGACGGTTATTGACTTTATTAGGTCGTTGGAAAAGTATTACACGTCGGTTAAGCAATTTGTATGTTTGTTTTTTTTTTAATTTAAGAAAACCTCAACAAATTTTTACATTACATATTATAGAGAAAATTTGTACATTATACATAAATATCAAGTGTTCAATAATTGCCCTGTTTAATAATTTGGAAAACAAACTCTGCCCATTCATTCCGGACTTCATCAATGGCTTCTTGGGGGTATGAAGCTTCCTGGTTTCCCTTGGCATACTGCATAAACAATGACTATTAGGGTTTATAAATAAAAAGAAATTCAATCACAGACGACGATATTTTTCATAACCGACGTAGTATATCCATTCAACGACGTTAATTTTACATGACCGTCGTTGATAATACAAAAAACGACGTGAAATGTATGAAGGTAATTTCTTCTTACCTTATTCTCAAACCCCAAGGAAGGATCCATGATGATGTCCCTCATGAAGCGCATTACATAATACCCGCATTCGACATTGCTGGGTTGCTTTGGTGTGCCTGAGAGAGTTTTCCAAATTACATTTTTACGTCCTGCTCGGGCTATGTGGGTATTATATATTTTTAAAGCACTGTTCACGATGTTTTTGGCCTCTTCATCGACCACACGATTTCCTGGCAGAGGATCCAGAAAATAGACGGTTTCTCTCTTTGCTCTTACAATCAGCAAAATCCAATGACGGCTGCACAAAATTAATATAAAAACGACGGTTATTTACAAAAACGACGTATTATAGTATTTCACACGACGAAATAAAGTAGATAACGACGACATTATATATTTATCACGACGATAAATAAATACCGACGTGGTTAGTAGTTTCAAACGACTAAATAAAATAAAACACCGACGTGGTTAGTTTATAAGCTGTCATTTATTGAAAATCATAAAAACAAAATCCTAAGGAGACTAACCCTGGATTGTAAGGCATCATGAAAATCTGTTCACCGTCTGTCTTCTGAAGTCGAGCTGCTACGAGTCGTGATCTTTCAGTTATTGTGCCAGAGTTGGCACTAACTGTAGCAGGGTCGATAAAGCCAACCATACTGCACATATTGGCTTTTTTCAAAACATCGTGTAAGTACCTAAACAAATAAAATAATATAAACAAGTCAGCACACAAAACACGACGGTTATGTATAAAAAAACGACGTATTATAATATTTCACACGACGTACTGAAATAGATGAGGACGTTATAATATATTTATCACGACGGTTGTTAGTTAAGACGACGTGGTTAGTTAGTTAAGACGACGCAATATATAAACCAACGAGTTATTATTTTAGAAGTACAAACCTCATATATACAGCCAATACAGTAGCTCCAATTTCTTCCATGCCTGCAAATTGTGTAATATCTTCAGGCAGGAGGAAGGTATCGCGCTCACCACCAAACACCTCCTTATCAATTGTAAATTGGACTGTCTTATCCTCAGGCAGGAGTGTCGTTTCCACAAAACGACAAAGGGTTTTTAAAGAAGATGGCGCCTCCATTTTTGAATAAGCACCAACTTCAATAACCTGTTTAAAGAAATAAAAAAAATGACGTGGTAATTCAATAAAGACGACGGTTTAAGTAATAAAACGTCGTCTTAAAAGTATTTAAACGACGGTGAAAAAACTGTCGTGGTAATTCAATAAAGACGACGGTTTTATGAATAAAGCGTCGTCTGAAACCATTTAAACGACGGTGCAAAAACCGTCGTTTAAATATTTTATTACGTCTTAAAAAAATTCCGCCGTCTAAGTTTTAAACAAACGACGGATTAAATAAAAATATCGACGTCTGAAATTTTGAAAAACAAATAAAAAAGGCAAAGTTATGTGAACATACCTTGTCGTCATGCTTTTCTTCATCTTCTTTCTCCTTTTCTTCTTCCTTCTCTTCATCTCTTTTTTCTTCTTCCTTCTCTTCATCTGGCTGATGTTTCCCCATTTTGGCAGTATCATCCTCCAAATGTAGGGATCTCACATCACCTCCAGAGCAGCTAGCTTTGTCAGACATTGGATTTTTGGGGCTTTGGCTAATTCTTGGTTTAAGCATGCTTGGATCAAAATTGGGAATTAATTGGGAAAGCTGACTCAGGAAATGCTCCCTCTCAGCCTCTACCAATTGTTTTGTCCTAGCCTCCATCCTTAAGGCCTCTTCCCTTGCCTTAGCCTCCATCTTTTTAGTCTCTTCTTGAAGGAGAACTCTTAAACTGTCCTTCAAACGGTCGTCAAAGCTCACCCTCTGTGGTTTGGGCAAATTGAAATATTGCCTTGGGGAAACACCAGCACCAACTCCCCTCACCCTGCCTGGATGCTCGGGGCCCAAAGCCATGGTCAGCACATCATTGCTGCCATCTACTCTGACTTTGCCTTCCGAGACTTGTTTCTGCAATTCATCCTAAAACAAAGATAAACAAAAAAACACACGACGGTTATTTATGTACAAACGACGTATTATATAATTTCACACGACGCAATAACGTATAAACCGACGTTATTATAACTTATCACGACGGTAGTTATACCGACGTGGTTATTTATTTAAAACGACGAAATGAATAAACAACCGACGTCTTATGCTATAATTAAAGATAACAGAGTAGTGATTCCTATTTAGACCGTTAACGACGTTTTTAAAAAATTTTCGACGTGGTAATATCATTCACACGACGCGAAAATGAACCACCGACGTCTTATGCTGTAATTACAGAAAACATAGTAGTGATTCCTATTTAGACCTTTAACGACGTTTTTAAAAACTTTTCGACGTGGTAATATCATTCACACGACGAAAAATATAACATACGACGTAATAAGAATAATTCACAGTTTAATAAAAATTTAAAACAGAGTGATAGTAGGCTTACAATTAATTTTGCTTTCTCTGCCACCTTTGGATCAGGGATGTTACCATGTTTGTCCTGTCTAGCTCTCTTCCATAAGGTAGATCGATCAATTTCTACCCCAGGCATGGTTTCCTCCAATTGATCCTCCAATCCAGCATATCCTTTTCGAGACAATCGATGATTGTACTCGAGTTTCTCCCTAATCTGTGCATGTTGAGAATGCACAGACTCAAAATCTTTGGATAGCCTTGAAGCTACAAAGGCATCCCATTGTGCTTTCTCTATGAATTTATATGTTTCAGGGGGTTGGCTTAATTTCTCCCTGTCATTGGTGTATGGAAGGATATAATGCCTCGTTAGTGTAGACTTGAAATCCTTCCATTTCTTGGAAGCAGAAGCTAAAACAGAGGTCTTGCCCCCTTGGCCTACGACAAAAGCCATGTCAACTGCTTCCCAAATCTGCTCCTTTATATCCTTGGGGATTTGGGACCATTTCTTGTCCACAAGTGGGATCCTGGAGCGTGCCAACACACCAATATACGACTGCATCTCAATATGTGCTTGGCCAACACCTTTCCCCCTTTTATTGTACTCAACAATTGGCCTCAGTTTCTGAAGCTTTCTCTTCACAACACGAGGCATTGTGCTCATACCTCGACCAGTCTTTGAATCATCTGAGATTGTTGTCTGGCTGGTTTGTTCTATCTCAGCAGATGATGAAGCAAACTTCATCTTCTTCGAAGACTTCATCTCCTTCGAAGACTTATCTTGAGGAGCTATCATTCCAAGCTTCTTGGAGCCAGAATCCTTAGTTTGTTGTTGAGAAACCATTTTAACAGACAAAACTGCAAGTGAAAATATTTCAGGAAAACATTAAGAACACAAACGACGGTATTAAAAAAATACGACGTATGATATGATTTTAGACGACGCAATGAAATAATCTCAGACGTAATAAATGTTTAAAACCATTATTTATATAACGTCGTGGTAAATATGTTCACACGACGTCAATAGTAATACACCGTCGTGGTAAAACTATTATTTATATAACGTCGTGGTATTTATGTTCATACGACGTCAATAGTAATACACCGTCGTGGTATTAACATTCACACGACGTAAAACAATAAGATATTTTTCGTCTATATTAGATACCAACCCTAGTTTCTTTTTCTTTATATTTTATCAAATAAGGGAAAAACAAAAACCATTGTTCAGAGAAATCAAACCTGCAATTAAACAAGCATATAAAAAAAGACTATTATTTTAAAAACAACTTTGTCAATTTTCAGACGACGCTAGAACAACTGACGAACCGTCGTGGTCTACCGTCGTCTTATTTAGTTGAGGTAGTTGTCTTCAAAGTTGGAAACTTTCCCTCTTTGTCTGTATATTTTATCAAACTTGGAAAGAAGTAAAATGATTTTGGCCAGAAAAAAGGTAAAAAGATTTTTCAAACAAAAAACGTATGAGCATGCAAAACAGTAACCAAAATAGTGAAAATGAAAGCTTACCTTTTGCGTGCAATGAAAGCAAGAGGAAGATGATCGATGTTTAAGTTCAGAGACGACGAAGAAGACGAGAGGAAGACGATGAGAAACTCTGACAATGCTCTGACAAGGAAAAAAGACGAAAAGGTTTCTCTGGGAGATTGAAATTTTTAATCGGGTTTGGAAACAGTGCATGTGTAAGTCGAAAAGTTGCTTACATATAAAACCATTTCAAAAAAATAATACGGCGGTTACATTTAACTACGTCGTTTTTAACTAAAACGACGCAATATTTTTCATTCGACGTGGAATCATTTCATTTAACGTCGTTAGGTTTAATATAACCGACGTGGATTTTAATTTTTAAATTATGAATAGAATTTTTTTTCCCGTGACCTTTCAGTTTATTTTTCAATTACAGTGCGTTATAAATAGAGTTTTTTTTCCGGAGGAAATTTAAAACGAAGGAAATTAATATTCTGCAATATGTAAAGTTTCTTTTTTGGATGACAGATTTAAATAAAATAAGAATATAAAAACAACAAATGTGTAAGTCAAGTAGACGAAAAGTTGCTTACATATAAAACCATTTCAAAAAAATAATATGGCGGTTACATATAACTACGACGTATAAATTACAAAATACGACGGTACATTTAACTTCGGACGTGGTAAATAAATACGACAGTAGTTTGTAGGTACCGTCGTAGTAAACTCAAAAATTAAAGTACATAAGTAATAACTCGCGTCATGGTATATTATTTAACACGTCGTTTTTATTAATTTACCGACGTGGATTTCTGTAATATACGTCGATCATACCGACGTTGATTTTACAATTTAAACGGCGGTTTGTTTGTAAGGACCGCCGTTGGTTTTAAAAATTTATTCTATAAATTTGTCGCTTTCATTCATTTTCGGTTTACATTTAAGGTTCCAAGTTCTTCCTCTCTCAGTCTCTCATGTCTCAAAGATAATAATTTGGATGTTTTCTCAAAGAGAAATTGAGCTTACTCGCATCAAATATATGTCCACAAGAAGAAGCTTGTCAACTAGCCTTCTCACTTCCTTGATCAAGCCTGATAGGACACTTAGTGCTTCTGAATACTCCTTGCTTTCCATCAAAAGAGATGCAAGCCTGGCCTCCACTCGCTGTCGAAGGAAAGTTCGCTTCTCAGGGAAATCTGAAGATCAGATGTGCCTGATCCTCTGCTTGATTTTCTTGCCTAAGAAGATCCGTCGGATTTATTGTGATAGCCTCTTCCTTTATCCGTAGAGCTTCAGAAGAAGAAGATGGGTTTCAAGAATGCGATAAAGAATAGAAATGGCTTCAGATGGCCTCTAAAGCATGAGCAATTGAATCAGTAGTTTCTGGGAGATATGATGAAGACATTGTCAATGCTTTGAACTACACAAGTCCTGCAGAAAGATATGTTAAAGAAACTGAAACAACGGCGGTTTTCTGTTCTACCGTCGTCTTTTCTCGTCGTCTATATTAAGTTACGATGGCGGTAGATTTATAATTACCGACGTAGATTATTTTGTTAAACGTCGTTAAGTGTACTACAACCGACGTGGATTTTAATTTTAAATTATAAATGGAGTTTTTTTTCCCGTATTCTTTCAGTTTTAGTTTTCAATTCCAAAGCGTGATAAATAGATTTTTCTTTCCCGAGGAAATTTAAAATGAGGGAAATTAATGTTCTAGAATTTGTAAACTAACACGACGCAATATTTGCAAATCTGTGTCATCTGTTAAGATTATGATGTGGAACAGAGTTCCATCTGGTAAGATTTCGTAACCCTTGGGATCTCAGACAAAACTGATTATGTCGGCGGTGTTCTATATAAACCGTCGTGGTTATTTCAATTCTTGTCATTAAGTAGATCTACCGACGTAGGATAAGAAAATCAAAGAAAAAAATTGTTAACAAAAATTCTTATTAAGACGACCGTTAAAATTAAAGGTACGACGTATAAAATGAATAAATACGACGATAAATTTTATTGTACGATTTAAAGATAACGTAGTAGAACTATACGAGAATGACGTCGATATATTTATATTTTCCGTCGTTGTAAATTAATTTAATACGGCGATATTTTGTATTTTAAAGCCGTGGATTTGTTTGTAATTATACGGCGTCTTATACGAAAACCTCGTCGTGTTATTTTATGAGTAAAAACGGCAGTTTTTATTGAAATCGTCGTCTTTACTTTCTACGTCGGTCGATTCATAACTTCTGCCGTTCTTTGTTGGCATTGATTTTACACTGAGGAAATCTGTTTCAAATAGACGTCGGTTGTTTAATTATGTACGTCGTTGTTTTTGAACAGCCATTTGAAACTCCATTTTTTAGTTGTCTAAGGTTGTATTACACGACGGTGTTTTTAGAACCGTCGTCTTTTTATAAACCACGACGGTTTTCACTTAGACCGTCGTTGTTTTCTGGTCGTCTTTTTCACTTTTTGTAGTAGTGTCTCATTGTATTTTAATGATTCCAATGTATATTTTTTAGGTAGTCCCTCGAAACGAGATGCTTTAATGATTTCTAATTTGTTCCACTTTTTTGAAATAATGATATTTGAATAAAGACTTAAAATATAGATGGTTTGAATCGTTGAGGTAGAAACTTAAATAGTTTGTTAGAGATAAAGATTCCCCTAACTACTGTTTTGTAAGAGAGTTAAGCGCTCTCATATGAAAAAAACTGAATCTGTTGTAATATTAACTCAACAAAGCTAAGAAAACATGAGAAGCAAATTTTCATCCTTTTAGTTTTTATAGCAAATTTGTTGAGAGTATTTATTCCGCGTTGAAAATGGAAAACTTGGCATAACATTTTAATGTTGTGTTAGTATGAAATTGTGTTGGCATTTCCTAGAACTTAATTAGTATTGGATTGGAAGTGTCAATTAGTTGTAAGGTTGAAGCAAAATTACTGTTTCCGGTTTCCAGAAACTATAGGATGAAAACAGCAATTTTGCTTTAACCTATGAGTCATTTGATCTGAAGGGTAAGACATCATTTTTCATGTATTCATGCTATGAAGGTTTTTTTTAATGTCTGATATGATTTTAATTCATGATCTTCCTTGATTTTAGATCAGTTAGAATTCATTTAGGAGTTTTTCTTTTTGGGAAAGTTTTGACCCAAATCAATTTGATTTTCCTACTTTCCTGTTTTAACATTCCCTTGATTTTCTAACTTGTTTTGGTTGCTTAGAAATCTACTTATCAATTATATCATAATATCAAGGAGTCAAGATGCTATTAATAGTTGACCTAAATATAGAAGGATTCCTTTGATATTGTGATTGGTCAAAATCTTCTTTCTTGAGCATCTTTCCTGAGTGCTTGGTTTACACATGATTTTCATTTAGAATAGGAAATATTCTATTGTGATTTTTGCCAAGCCTTGAAGAGTGGAGATTTGGTTTAAAATATAAGTTCCTTCCTGTGAAGAAAACTTCTATAAAAACAAGGTTTTAGGTTTTCTTTTAGATAGCTTTCGAACAATAATTTTGTGTGCTTAAACGTTTAAGAAAACTGCGTTTTTATTTAAGATAAATCATCAAGTGGTTCATGTTTACTTGGTGATTTATCAAACACTTTTATCATTCACATTGCATTCATTTGCATGTACGGTGACTCATATGGTTAAGGGCACCAAGACCGTTGTGATGGTTTTTCTCTGGTGAGCTTAAATCAATCGTCACCATTATCAGATTCAACATAAAGAGAGTTGGAAGAACTCCGGCGAGCTTGAAGTAATCGTAACAAGTATTGCGTTTAACATAAGGAGTGTCGAATATCATCCAGTAGCAAAAGTTGAGTTACAAAGAAGTCAGTAAACATTATCTAGAATGTGTCTAGGTTAAGTGTGTGAGTACTTCTTGTAATCATTGTTCTATAGTGGATTTGCCTTGGACTATCAGGTTCCGTGAATTCTCCCCAGAGATGGAATTTTACCACATAAAATATTTTCTGTGTACTTTCTGTTTTTACGTTATAAACTATAGATGATTGATACATCGTATCAATCCCTTTGGAGTGTTTTATTTGTATTACCGTATTACTCTTGACTACTCAAAACACAGACTTTACTCTTTTAGTATTTTAAGTCATCATACAGGTATTTTCAATTGGCATTAGAGCTAGTCGCTAGACACACTTAGCGAGATTCGAAATATTGTAGGATGGATCGTGCTATGTTAAGACAATTCAAGAGTTTTCCTAAGAATCGAAACTCTAAAGATCAAGACTCGCAAAACAACTCAGGTATAAATTTTGGGAAAATTAGAAATATTTATAATACTGACGTTGTTTCTAAATCTTGCAGGTCAAATGACAAGAAACATTCAAAAGGAAAAGTCAAATGCTTCGAATGTGGAGGTTATGGTCACATATCTTCTGAATGTGCTAACACTTTGAAGAAGCAAAAGGATGGGAAGAACAAAGCATCGAATACAACTTGGAATGATAGTGAATCGGAATACGAGAATGATGAAAAGACGGTTGCACTCATAACCACAGTTAGCTTGAATGAATCACATGAGGATGATGATAGTGAAGATTGAAAATTGAATTTATCATGAAGAAATACGATGACTTGCTCGTTGTCTCACTAAAACTCAATAAACAAAATGTCAAACTCGTCAAATTTGTTGCTGAGTTTAAGTTGGAAAATAGCAGGATTGCAAACGAGTTTCAATTCCTTGAAGCATATTTTGAAAAGGTAAGTGCAAATTTTCATCCTTTTATGTTTTTATAGTGATTTTGTTGAGAATACTTATCCAGTGTTGAAAATTGAAAACTTAGCATAACAGTTTAATGTTGTTTTTTGTTTTGCATAAACTCCCATCAATTTGCCCCCAAAAAAAAAAAAAAAACTCCCGACAAATGTGTGGTATTCAAGCTACCTCTCATTTCCAAACTTCCATCATCTATTATTATCGAAACCTTATCCTATATCCTCATCCTAAGCTTTTAGTTGAGTTGGTGTGAATGATCATGATGAATTTTCGTTTCAGTTTTACGTACAGCACGCCATTAAAGTGATTGATTGATTTTATTTTTTTGTCATAAAAAAAACTTTAATCATGTTGAGGTGAGGTCCTTCCAGTTTTGGTAGAGGCCAGAGCCATGTGGCACAAGCACAAGAGAGGTGATAGATTTGGGGAATATACGAACAAAGAAGTCCTGTTCTATCAGTCCTCATTCACAATATTGAGGACACGTTTTCGATTGTTTTTCTTTTTAATTTTTCAATAGCGGGAAAAGCATGAAGGTGAAGAAATGGAGACATAAATTTGAAATTGATAGTCGTGCTCGTGGTCCAGACAGTCGTACGATGGAATTCAGAAATAGCAATCTGCAAAAACACATTGTGAACAATGTTGCAAGGAAAGTCTTCCCACTCGGGTCATTGGCCCCATGTCTCACAATGGAATTAAAATATATAAACCATTCTTATATTTTATTTTTTTAAACTGACAGGCCATCATTCTTAAATATATATTTGTTTGTTGAAATGGAAATAAGAATGGGAATAAAGATGGAACGGAATCAAGTCATAATTTAATGGAACTAATTTCATTGTTTGGTTTGCAAATTGGACGATGTGGATTGGATATATATATATATATATATATATATATATTTATATAGTGAGTTTCCATTGAAAAATCTTTCAAATAAGTTCTTGAAATATCGTATTTATTGATTTTGTAGAACACAATTAGATATCTAAACGGTTTCCGATTTGTCTAATTTTTGCAAGAATGATCTTTGAATAAAAGGTTGACACAATTAGATGTCCAATTTTCAGAGACATAAGGTTTCCTCTATTTTATCTTTGTTTTGTAATGATTTTCCTCTACCCATCACAGGCAGATGCGTCTAGGCATCATATCTCCATATTCGTTTTGGTGTCGGATCTTTACCATCATCACTTTATCAGTTTCTTTATGTTTGGAATAAGTCTCAGAGACTTTTTAGGTTTTGTGTTGTTTTCACCTCACTTTCTGTAAGAGTTTTTCATTTATCTTTTGTGAGAGTTTTCCACCTTTCATTTGTGAGTTTAATTTGTATTGTTATGGTTTGATTTTTTCAAACTTTATCTATTTTTTATTATTCTGAGTTTGCTGCCTTAATTGGGATACCTATTTCAGAGCTTCTTCAATCATGCGTGATCGTTAGTAAATGAGCCTTAAATTGTCTTAATTTTGATGTTAGATCCTTCAATTATTGTAATAATCCTTTGTAGTTAGTTTATATTGGTCTTTTGTGGTTAGTGACTTTTGACTGAATTATAAATACAATCCTAGAATTATAAAAAAAAAAAAAAAGTTTTCTAAACGTGTAGCACGTGAGCCCGAATCCCATCTATCAACAATTAAAGTGAAGATGGCTTTATTTGTCTTCTGGTCTCGTTCAGTAGGGCCATCTGTTGGCGTGACTTGTGGATATTGACTTACTTTCCTTACACACCAAGAATTCCTATTATAATTGTAATTGATTTACTTTAATTTCTGATTTCCTACTGCAAATAGATTTAGGAATTTATTATTTACTTGCCTATTTAGGTTTCGTTGTATTATAAATATGACCTCCTACAAGGAGAAGAATACACAGAAAATTCCCACAAACAAATATTCTCTCAATAGTTTTTCATATTTTAGCATGGTATCAGAGCCAGGTTCGATCTAGGGACTTGTGCTTGTGTTCTTCTTGAAATTTAAGTGCTCTTCTCCCCCCTTAAGAGGGGGGAGGGGGAGTGAAAGGGATATGTTTATTGACCTATCCCAATTACCTTGACATATTTCCATGAAGATGTTGCTTATTTCTTGACTCCGACGACCCCTTCTCTTCAAGGGGAGAGGAGGATTGAAGAGAAGTTGTGTATGAGTGAATTAGCTAAAGTTTATATGGAAGAATTTATTGTTGCCATTGTCTCTACTGCCGTGCTCATGGGGTTTTGGTGTTCTGCCTTACCTATTGCCGTGCTCACAGGGTTTCTGTGTTCTGCCTTACCAATTGCTGTGCTCACACAGTTTCTGTGTTCTGCCTTACCTACTGCCGTGCTCACAGGGTTTCTGTGTTCTGCCTTATCTACAGCCGTGCTCACAGGATTTCTGTGTTTTGCTATGTGCCCTATTTTTTAGGGTTTGCTCTTGTGTTTCCGCTGTAAACTTTGTTTTAGTTTGTCACTTGTTTCACTCGTGGTTGACTAAAAGATCTTCTCTACAATTGTTACTTCTCAAGTATGGTGTTCTGTGACTCGCTTGTCAAGTTGAGCGTGCGAAATATCTTTGCCCAACTTGAGGGGAAGTGTTGGCGAGTCCTCACTTAGTTAGAATTTTGGTTACTTACCAATTATATTTTGTCCTATTGTAATAGAGATTATTTTATTTAGTGTTATGGGGGTTGATGATTTTTTCAACCCTCATGGAGGTAGCACCACCGACTCATTCTCTCATTCTCCACCAACCATCGTTGAGTTGAGTGCCCAGATGGCTCCGCTCCTACAGATGCAGACTTTGACCCCGAACCCGATCCAGAATCAGGATCCTCTTTTGACGACCCCGACCCCGACCCCGACCTCGACTATGATGACGACCACCCAGACCCCGACCCCGACTATGACGACGACGACCCCGACCCCGACCCCGACCCCAACCCCGACTCCGAAGACGACCCCGACCCCCACTCCGATGATGACCCCAACCCCGAATTTGTCTCTGATTCAGACCTGATCCCGATTTCGACTCCGACTCCGGCCTTGACTCAGGCTCAGATTCCGATCCTAATTCCTACTCAACCTGTATCCTATGCATCTTCCGCTGCACATATTATGACTTCTCGACTAACGACCCCGACATATGGACCAGATTGCGCATTTTGTGAAATCCGAGGATCAATTGGCGGATATTTTGACAAAGGCGATTTCCAGTAAAGCATTCCACAATTCACTAGATCAGTTGGGCATTGGCGACATCTATGCACCAACTGAGGGGGAGTGTTGGCGTGACTTGTGGATATTGACTTACTTTCCTTACACACCAAGAATTCCTATTATAATTGTAATTGATTTACTTTAATTCCTGATTTCCTACTGCAAATAGATTTAGGAATTTATTATTTACTTGCCTATTCAGGTTTCGTTGTATTATAAATATGACCTCCTACAAGGAGAAGAATACACAGAAAATTCCCACAAACAAATATTCTCTCATAGTTTTAATATTTTAGCACCATCTACTGTCTTCACAAGGGTGCAAGAGTCAATAAAATGAAGATGCCAATTTTTTCTACACTTTTTCCTCTTTTTATGGAAAAAGAAAATCCAACTTCTTTTAGCGTATTAATCTTCCAAAAGAGAAGACAAATGGATTGCTTGAAGAACTCATTACCTTCTAGCTCTTTCATTTTTTTTCCTTTGCCGGGCCACGCTACTCTGCTGGCACAGGTAGGGGAAGATGTCTCCAGCTCTCCTTTCCAATGTCTCCATCCATGCATGATGATGAGTTATGTATTGAGTATCTTCCAACTTTACTTGATTGCATTCAAATGGGAGAGAGAAAAGATGGTGCCTAATTTACCATTATGTATCGCATGCCTTTTTTTTTTTTGGTGGCGTTGATGTACTTCTGTTGAGAGAGAAAAGATGGTGCCTAAATTATTTTTCCAGGCATGTACAATAATTTATAATAATTTACCTATCTTTTTAAGTAAACTATTTTTTAGGTATCTATATTTTCCAGGTAAATTAATTTTTAGTTTATTTATTTTTTGGTCAATTATTTTCACCGGCATGCACAATAATTTACCTATCTTTGTAGGTAAACTATTTTTGTTGTAGCATCTTTTACCTATATTTTCCAAGCAAATTAATTTCCAGCTTATTTATTGTTTGGTAAATTATTTTTTCTAGGCATGTACAATAATTTACCTATCTTGTTGTACAATAATTTAGCATCTCTGTACTTTTGTTGTAGCATCTCTTACCTATATTTTCCAAGAAAATTAATTTTCAGGTTATTTATTTTTCCAGGTGTGTACAATAATTTACAATAATTTACAATAATTTACCTATCTTTTAAAGTAACTATTTTTTAGGTACCTATATTTTCCAGATAAATTAATTTTCAGTTTATTTAGTTTTTGGTAAATTATTTTCACAGACATGTACAATAATTTACCTATCTTTGTGGGTAAAGTATTTTTTAAGTACCTATATTTTACAGGTAAATTAATTTTCGGGTTATTTATTTTTTAGGTGAACTAATTTTCAGGTTATTTATCTTTTTGGTAAATTATTTTCCAAGCATGTGCAATAATTTACCTATCTTTTTAGGTAAATTATTTTTCAGATAATGTACCTACAAAATTTAATATCTATTTCATGCATATTCTACCTTGTTCTAACATTAACTCCTTTTTTTTTTCAAGTAAATAATTTACCTCAATTTAACGGATCTGGATCCTTCACTTGAATTTTCTCTGTCATGATTTACTTGACTTTTGCTCTCAACATAGTACCTTATTTAAATTTCATCCAAGGGGCTTGACAGTTCACATATTTTCATTTTTGGACCACACTACAAATATTTTTTTGGTCAATGGTCCAGGGTGCAATTAGTCTTTCCCGTTACAGGCATGTGCAGCACGAGGGAGCAAAATCGAACAACCACATCATTTTATAGTTACCCTTTTCTAATCTATGTCTCCTTTTTCAACGCATAGTCTCTCTCTCGATTTCTCTCTGTTTTCCCCTTTCCTTTATTTTATTTTCCATTTTTAAATTAACGCTTCTTCAATCCTTTCTTATCTTCAAGAGCTTTGTCCTTTATTTATTACCAAAAAACAAAGAGCTTTGTCATGTACGATTTAGGCTGTGCTTTCTGGAATCTATACTGCTTTTTGGCAATGCCTATTACGATTTAGCAGCTTTGGCAGAAGATGACAGCCAAAACATCAAATGCGTGACTCACTAAAGACTGTCAAAATCTACAGTCTATTTTTTGGACACAAACTGATTTCATTAGGAGCCCCAAAATAGGTGTAGAAAGACACAGTACAGTCAGTCATAAAGAGAGACAATAAGACCATAATGACCGAGACAGAACCACTAGACCTCCACCGCCTTAGCACCAAATACCAATCGGAGTTGCTGCATGAGCAGCTCGATTCTTCTCACGAGGGATCCAACTCCACTCAAGATTGTTGAAAAAAAGCACTTGCTCTTCTAATCTCCAGGATCAAAGGGAAAATTGTCCAGATTCTATTCACATCACCACCCTTGACCCCATCATACAGTATACTTTATGTGTACGTAATTTGCGCCATAATATTTTAAACTATCTTTAAGTTCTGATCCTATGAACTTGTGTTTGAAAAACAAATCTCCCTATGATTTGGAAAGTAAAACCCAATATTTTATTCATGGTGATTAAAGATCCGTAATGGTATCTAATTTGTTCCAACTGTTGTTATTTTCACAATCTAACAGTTTCGCAAACGTCAGAGACGTTTTATGATAAAAAAAAACCTTCAAAAAATTTAAGATAAATTTACCTATTTGTAAAATAACTTAATCATCTCTATATCTCAACTACTAATGGTTAACAAAGAGAATTTTCTTGAATTAATAATTAAATGGTATTTTAAGAATAATGATGTGCGGACAAAATAAATTATGTTATTTTAAATTTACATGATGAGTGATAAGATAAAATGTATGAAGAAAATAAAAAGAGATGAAAATAGCAGGACTCCTTGTTCAAATTAATCAAAGTAAAAGTAGAAAAAGACGTGTAACCTAAAGAGTTGAACATGGACGACAAATGAATTAATGAGAACAAAACATACACATCCCCCAAGTAGAAAAATAACATGGAAAAGAAAGCACCACAAGTGGAACAACTTTATAGAAAACCAAAAATATCTAAAGCACAGTAACTAATTATAATGATCCAAATATTTTTTTTTTTTTTCCGAAAGATGATCCAAATAAATGGACAAGTAAAGAAAGTACAATTTTCATTAAACTAAGAAATTTTTTTAAAAAAAGAAAAAAAGAAAAAAAAAAGAAGTTAAAAAGTCATTGTAGGTGCTGCATATTGCACTTTTGTTCAGTCTAGAAAATGCACTTTAGATGTTCGACGAAAAGCCTAAATAAAATCTGTGTTGCGTTGCGCTGCTATGTGTAGTGAGCCTATTTTTTTTATAAAAAAAAATCCCAGCCAAAAGAATGTTGTTTTAGACCAGAATTTAAATAAATTAAAAAATAAAATAAAATAAAAAAAGGAAACCTGGGCTGCTATTTCGTGGGCTTTAACCTATTTATATTTAGGGCCTACATATAAAAGAACATAAAGACTTTTGACTCTAGGGCTTTTAACAACAAAACTTTCTTCTTATTCTACAACAATTGTAGGTTATTTGTAATGCTATTTTTTTTTTCTATGACTTATGAATGATATTGGTATTGTTTAAATTATAAAGATATTTGATTGTTAATTTTTATATATAGAGCTTTTAGTCTTTCAAAATTACATATCCACTAAAAAATTTATAGATCCCCCAAGTAAGTGAGTCAACCGTGGTGGTGAGTGGCCATGGATCCACAATGTTGAAAGTACTCGACGACTTCAACGCATAGAAGAACTTGAGGGAAAGGAATTCAAGTGCACATTCCAAGTGCTGCTGGAGTGGAGAGGTCCATGAGACCCTGAAAATGCCCCGTCTGTCCACGCACCATGGAGAAATACGAATGTGATGCCCACCAAAGTGTGTATCTTTACGTTCATATAAATAAAAAATAATGAATGTATAATAAATAAATAAAAGGGATGCACTAAACTTTTTCGTCATCGACTATATATGTTTTCCTAGATTTTATTTTAAGCCCCTTGAGTTTCAATACTAATGTTAAGCACGCACACCATGAGAATCCCTTCCATAGGTACATCCAAAAAAGTTGGAACCTTTTTCTTTTCTCAAATTACTCACTTGTTTTGTTCCCCGTACTTGCTTATTATTGTTAGACCCAAAAACGAAAAACCATGCCGTGTGTGTGAAGATTGCTACGTTTTCAGTTGTTGTCACGAGAGTGGCTCCCATGGCAATAGCAACTTTTATCTTCCATTCAACTGAAAAAAAAACATCTTACGGGTTCGTTGGCATACCAGTTGTGCAGGGACTTGGATTGGATCCGCAAAGTCTTATCCTATCTGCTATGCGGTTTAATTATAACCAGACATTTTTGTTTTCTTTATATATAATTTTGTGTTCTTAATCTTTTTCATACACTATAAAAAAAAGTGACAATAGTTACCATTTTGTCACCAATTTTGGTGACTATTGTGGGGTTACTAAAGGCTTTAGTCACATTTTTTTTTACTTTTTTAGTGACTAAAAAAGCTTTTAGTCACATTTTTTGCTTTTTTTAGTGACTAAAACCTTTAGTAACCCCCACAACAGTCACCAAAGTTGATGACAAAATAGTAACTGTTGCCACTTTTTTTTTATTTTTTATTTTTTATAGTGATATACATGTTTTCTTTTATAAAAAATATTTAGGACAAATACTCTTAATCATTAGAACTATAATAAATTCCTTGTCGTTCAATAGGTGTTTATCTACGTTCATAAATTGGATCCCCAAAGTCTCATCCAATCTATGTGGTTTAATTGAAAACAATACTACATTAATTTCTCATCTAATTAGAAAAGACATGAAAATTGGTTTTTTCATGAATTCCTTTATGGTGAACCGAAATTCTGGTCAGAAAGCTAGAGAGATTTTTGTGGTTGTGACTTTGTTTATGAGAATGTCTCTGTCCGGTGTCACGCCATGACCTAAATCTCTCTTCTTGGTTTTGCAGCACGTGATCAGTTGAACAGTGGCATTGATCATCCAACTTTCAACATACATCTTATTTCATATTTTTTTGTTAACTTTTTTCATTAATTTGATTCCATTTCCATTCATCCTTTTTATGGTTGAAGTTTTTTTAAATTTATCTACAGGCCTAGCTGGTACAATATAGTTAGGTAGGGCTTCGACTATCGAGTCTAGAATTGTTATGATGTTGCTGGATAGTAGTGTGGTAGGGTCTCTATGTTTTATGTATATCTTTTTTCATGGAACCGTTATCGTCTGATAAATCATAAATTCATGAAGTAAAACGAGTGTCTAATAATTGATTATGGACGAAAAAAGCTATATCAAATTAAAATTACTTGTATGATGACTGATAATGTCTAGAGGAAATCGAATATGCCAATTTAAAATTATAATAAATAAATATAAATAAACTTTTAATTATGCATTCTCCATGTTAATTAATCTTTTAATTAAGCAGCTATGGGTTCATGGTTTTGAGAGCAAACTTCAAAATCTGTAAAGCTCATTTACCTAAACCCTAAACCCTTTTTAGAGAGGCATGAGCAACACGAGGGTTGATCTACTTTGCACATGTGGATGAAATTGAATTACCATAATTGCTTTTCTTTAGATTTTTCCACTCCATGTCGCTTTTTTAAAAGCAAAAGGTCCCCTCCCTCTCTAGAGAGAGATCTCTCTCCTTTTTTTTAATTTTTTTTTATAAATAATTTTTTTTTTAAATTGTCTAATTTGTGATTTCCAAACAAATTTATTATGTTGAGAGAACGAATGTTAAAAATTTATTATTTGTCTCGCCCAATTGATTTTGGATGCCCCTATTTATTATGTATATGAAATATTAGATGCTACGTAGTACTTATTTAACTGAAGAGTGATCCATCATCTCAATTAAAAGACCTTGTTATCACTTAGAGCATCTACAATTATGTTTTTTATTTTTTAAATTAAAATTGAGTTAAAAACACATAAAAATTATTTTTAGCATTTTTAAAAAAATTTGAACTCCGATCATACTCCCTAGTTTAGGGAGTCCTAAATACTATAATTATTTTTAAATTCAATAGAATTGGTCAATCACTATATAAAAAAATAAAATAATATTTATTAAAATTTTAAAATATGCCTAAAACAAAGCAGCATTAAATTATAGGGAGACACTATGAGTCCTTTCTCACTCCTCATATTTTAAGAGGTGTATAAAAAGCATGATTGAAGTATTTTTCCAATTTCTTAGTAAAATTTGTCTAAAAAGGCGATTTAGGGAGCCCATTGTGAATGCTCTTATATAAAACATAATTTTTGTATTAGATTATTTATAATCAACAAAAAATTAATTGGAATAAACCAAAAAAAAATGATGAGTTGAGTTTTGAGGTGAAGAATGTCTTCCCATGTGCTTCCAAGTTTTACATCATCTCTTTGGTCTTCACTCAGCAAATTATTGCCCTGCTTTGCTTTCTGTTATGTTCGAAATTAGTCTTTCGTCCAAAAAAAAAAAAAAAATGTTCGAAATAAGTCTCTATCTTCAAGAGTATTATCCTTTGGAATCTACTTTTAGCCTAGGCAATGCTTATTATGATATGACTATTTATAGACCACTTTATCAATTTTTTAAATATTAGTGGAGTCCACCAATATAATTGATTCGGCATTTATTAAAGAGTTGTTACACAATGTGATTTATAAATGTGATATTCTTAGCATTTTTTCATATTATAATACTTATCAGGTTTGGTAGAAGATGGTCCCATTCACATTGACATTTGTGGCATTCGTGACACTTGGTAAATCAAACTATGTAAACATCACATGTGAATCACTAAATAAAATTATCATTATCTACGCGTTCACGTTTTTAACTTTATCTAAATAAAAGTAGACAAATGTTGATATATTTGCATCCAAGAGAGTGATCCACACACCCACATGCTTTTCACATATCCAACAGAGACTTAAAACAGAAGCAAAACAACTAAAAGAATTAAAGGGGAGAAGCTCAGCATGTTCATGTGACCTCATTGTAGGGCAGCAGTTCCTTCCTCAACAGAGACCAAGAAAGGGGCACCTTTTTTTTTTTCTTTTTTCTTTGAGAAACTTGAAGAATTTACTTCTTAATTGCAAACAAGGATGCTCTTCAATATAATACAAAGTGACTTTCTGGAGGACGCCAAAAAAAGGGTATTTTGTCATTCAGAATATGATGAAATTATAAGCGTGTTTAGCCAACTTTCAAACAGGAAAGATCCAAGTATCCTTTCTGCAAAACAAATAAAATAAAAAGGTTAACAAGACATAAACCTAGCTGATAATTTATTTCTTCATTGTAATATGCATAAAAAGTATGGAAGACAATATTGCATCTCATCAATCTAGATGCTTCTACAGGTCCTTGTTGGGAAATATCTCAATCCAAATTCTACACGTGGAAATATTTTATTGAGCTGGACCACACTTATATGCTACCGTCCAAAGTAAACATGGCTATAAATAGAGGCACTGGGAAGCACTAAACTGCACAGCCATCGGTTCATATAAGCCATAAACCATCTTTCTGTTTTCTTCTACCATTAAGCCTTTTTCCAAGAGTTGTTAAACCTGTAAGCCATTTCCATTCACCATGCTAGGCATAGCACAAAATGCGGTGAGCAAGGTGACCTCAGCAGTCACCAACACTGCTCACCACATTGAGGGTGAGCTGAGTCTCTTTACCATGTCTGACAACAAAATTTTGGAGCTCATTTATGCAACCCATGTTCATGAGGATGACTCGTTCGACGTTGACTCTCTTTTCTTGGTCACTGAAAACATCATCAAGCGTTCAACTCAGATCGTTGATAGCATTGTGCAGGTATGCTGCTACTCGTCTTGTCTTGTATTTTTTTTTTTTTAATAATCTTTTCTATTAAGAGGGGCGATAGCATACTAAACTTACACACACTACACGGATGGTAGGACTCGAACCTAAGACTTTGCCTGAAGGAATAAATACTTCATACCACTACACTAGTGAGTCCTTTGCGTCTTGTATTTTTATTATAAGAGAAATACTAGCTATTTCCATTTTCAACATTTAAGTAAATGTCTTTATCTTTTTACTTTAATTTATTTTTATATTACTCCATTTACTTAAGTTTACAATGTAAATAAGAAAGTATCCCCCATTTAGATTCAAATAAAAATACTAGAAAATCAAATTCCTACCAAATCAAAATATGAAAAATCGGTTTTAGTGCAAAATACGATTTAGGCTAAAAATAATGGCTCATTAAGTCAATATATACTTCATACTAAAATCCCATAAAATCAAGTTTTCTTATTTGATGTGTAAGGAATAAAAGCCGTAAAAAATTATCTTGAGAAAATGATTATTCTGAAAATCTATTTTTCATACTTAATCAATTTTACACATCCGTTAAAAAATTTCTGGGTCTGCCACTGACTACAATCATTAAGACACGTGTTGGTATCTAGGGCCATAGCTTGCATTCGTCTTAGTGGTGATGTTGATTTATTTTTATTTCTTACAAGTACTTTGATTTTCATATGGTTGAGTTATGAGTTGGCGTTGTCCTACTTTAATGGCACGAGAAGAAATGAGGATTGGACAATTTCTTTAAATACAGGACAAGTAAATGGGACAATTAAGTCGTTTGAGGCACCAATCTTATTGGGGTCCCGGTCCCCAACATGACAGCTTCTTTTGTAGTTGTTTCTGAAAGTTGAGTAATCGCACCAAATTTAACCCAAAGTCACCCTAATCATCATGCTACATTATTGCATGGTCCACCCATGTAATTTGGTTTTCTAAACTAATAGCTTTTTGGTCTTCAAGAGAAGGGGAATGGGGTCCACATTTTTGCAATGCCAGGAAACACAACCAAAAAAAAAAAAAAGCAAAGATTAATTTTCTTTTTTCTTTTCTCTGAGGTCAGAATATTTTATACTGTTTTGGGAAACTATTTTGACAGAAATGTCTCTTAACTTTTTCTTCAAGAAATTTTTTTTTTTCTTTTCTCTCAAGTGGGATATGGAGAATATTGTCAAAATTTTATTTTGGGACTTCAAAATAAAAACTGTGTCAGACAGAACCATTTGTAAATGCTCTATCTCATATCTATATACAAACTTATTTCCCAAACAAAATGAGTTCAGTTTTAGTGCCTGAATGTAGATATTATTGAGCTGGACAACTTGGTTTGACTATCGCTTGAAGTTTAGACCATCGCTTGTACTAAAAAAAATTAGATATGATTTACCTGAATAATTTGTGGATAATATGATCAGCCTCTCCAGTCTCCGTTAGTGTCAATTTAATTTTAAAAGTAACCTGATTATATTGTTAGAAGAATTAGAAGTAATCTGGACTTATCACTTTGTTGAGCTTTTTGAGTGTTAGAACACTGCCATTGTTGATTACTTGTGAATTTGTTGCAGGGCACCCAAGTTCACGTTGACACCATAGATGAGAAGCCCCCCAAAGCCAGCTTCAGCTCCCCATTGTGCACTCTTAAGTCCATTGGCTGCGAGGTCATTAAATATCACATAGCCTAGTAATTAATTCTTAATTCTCATTTTTTTAACTTTTCCGCATAATTCCTATAACTAATCTGCTATATTTGTTAATTCAGATGTCATGCAAGCCTCCAGGTGAAGAGATTTCCCACAAATCAACACTAGCAATACTTAACAAGGTTTCAAACTATTCATGGGAATCCAAGGCAGTGCTGGCCCTTGCAGCCTTTGCTTTGGAATATGGAGAGTTCTGGCTGCTTGCCAAGATTCATCAATCTGACCTCCTTGCCAAGTCTGTGGCAATCCTTAAGAGAGTGCCGGTGCTTCTGAAGCCTGCGGATCTCCAGAAGCGCAGGCAAGCGGTTGTGGAGCTCAACGTTCTGATCAAGACCACATTGCAAGTGATTGAGTGTATCTTTGAGCTGGAGAAGCTTTCTACTTATGATCCAAAGGATGTGCCAGCACTGGCAATTGCAATGGATCATATCCCTGTGGATGTCTATTGGTCTATCATAACTATTGTAGCTTGTGCCACTAAGATCACCCTTCTCACTAGTGATGAGTAAGTTCATGTCTATACAAGTTATAGTCTTTGTTTAAGGAACTCGTATTGGTACTCCAAAAAGATCATCCTGCACTCCCCATTTTTAAAACACAAGAAAGAAATTGCCCTTGGAGAAGTGCAAGATGAGTTCCTTGAACAATATGCAAGAGATTTTATTGGTACCACTTTATGTATATGACTTTGGTTTACTTTGGTGCAGGGAGAAACACTATGACCTGTCCCAATTTGCTCAAAAAATCCACTACATCCTTAACAAGCTTAAGATACAATTGTTGATCTGCAAAAAACAAATTGGTGGGTATTAGTTTATTTATATCACTCACTACTTGTATATGTTGCACTATATATTCGGCGTTGTTGAAGACTAAAGTCTGTTCTCTGTTTTCTGTTTGAAACAGAGGAGGCAGAGACCTATCGAAAGTTGAGGAAACTTTTTCAGACCCCTGCCGAAGTTATGGAGGTTTTCAAGGCCCTGATTTTCACCAAGGATACTGTGCAGCCAATCATTGATGGTTCTACTAACAAAACGGTTTGCTCTCATAGCACATTTCTTATAAATTAATTTAACCATTGCTCTTTGTAGTTTGGCACTTAATTTTGCCATTGTGCCTAATTGTTGAAACAGGTTAACATTGATGTGCTGAGGAGGAAGTATGTGCTGTTGTTCATCTCCACCCTGGACATTTCTGATGATGACATTTCGATACTCAAACCGGTTTATGAGGGAACAAAGAAAGAGGATAAGTATAAGATTGTGTGGATCCCCATTGTGGAGCATTGGACTGATGAGCTACGAAAGAAGTTCGAGCTCTTGCGGGCCAAGATGCCGTGGTACACGGTGCAGTATTTTGCACCTGTAGCCGGCATCAGGTTCATCAAGGAGGAGTGGCACTTCAAGGGTAAGCCTGCAGTGGTGGTGATGAACCCACAGGGCAAGGTGGAAAACACCAATGCCCTCCACTTGATTCGGATTCATGGAATGAAGGCCTTTCCTTTCCACAAAGGGATAGAAGATAAAATCACAAATGACAGAGAATGGATCACCCCCATTGTGAATGATATTCACCCAAGCATACAGACCTGGGTAATTAAATTAATTTTTACATCTGCATGCATTTTAACTCAAGTTTTACAATGTGCACAAATAAATTCATGGTTCGATTTAACTTGTAACATATTTGATTTGATCCATTGACAGATCAAAGAGGAGAAGTTCATTTTCTTCTATGGAGGCAAAGACAATGACTGGATCCAGCAGTTCACAAAGAAAGCAACCATCATTGCAAATGATCCCTCCATAAAGGACTTAAAGATCAACATTGAGCTGTTCTGTGTTGGGAAGAGCCCCAAAGGAGGGGAAGACCTTGGCGTTCTTGGGCGCTTTTGGAACGGCATAGAGAGCTTGTTCTTCACCAATGTCAACAAGCAAACTGACACTGTGACCAAAGAAATCCAAAAGCTGCTTTCCTACAAAAACGAGAGTGGATGGGCCGTGCTTAGCAAAGGGTCTACCGTGGTGGTGAGCGGTCATGGCTTCACAATCTTGAAAGTGCTTGATGACTTCGACACATGGAAGACCTTCATAAAGGAAAAGGGATTTGAACTTGCGTTCAAAGCACACTATGAGAAGGTTATTCAGACAATGAAGCACTGCAGCCGCCTGGATATCCCAACTGTTGCTGGGAAGGTGCCTGAGACCATGAAATGCCCCGAGTGTCCTCGCACCATGGAGACATATGTGAGCTACAAGTGTTGCCACACTGATGGTCCCATTAACGCACATCACTAAAGCTCTTGTTTCTGCTGAGTTTATGAGGGCATCAGATGCCATAGTAATACTATGAGAATAAGTATTATGCTTTCTTGTTTTGGTTTCTACAATAATCATGGGCAGTTCATTACTTTGGTTTGGTAATGTGATGTCCAACAATGTGAGTATGAGTCTGAGTCTGAGTGTTGTGTGTGCATCCAGTATTGCAAATGTAATGTTCATCTTTGTTGTTGGATATTGTCATGTTATGTGATCGGCCACAACTTTTTCATCATCGCTATCATTTGTATTTTCCTCGAATCAGTAGCCGCTTCAAGATTTGTTGTTGCTTCATGTGCTCTAGGCATGGAGAAATGAATATTTTAGCATCAGAAGCCATTCGAAATGGTTGTTTCTCTTGAGACCATGATTTATATGATGCCAATAGGAAAAAAATTGGTAGTAGGTGACAAGACCACTAAGACTAAAACCAAATGACTGTTGCAACAATTGTTCTAAAAGACCACTAGATGAGGATGAATAATGTCACATCCTATGGACCCGTCAAGTTATGCTCTCATACTCAACAAAATATTAACAAAGTTGAAGTCATCCAACTATCAATTCAGTATATCATGGCTAGTATTAAATAGGAGTTTCATGACATCAATATCACAAGCAAGTCTGGCCCAAAGCCTATGCGGTTTGCATGGATGCTAGAATGAGTTGTTATTGTGAGGGGTTATAATGAGAGGGTCCTTAATAACTATTCGATCTAGTGCAGAGTTATTATTGGACTGTTGGATTGAACCCCTCATTGTAACCCCTCAATATAGCCTCTCATTATTGAAGCTCCCGTGCGGTCTCTGCACTCATGATCACATAGGGTCCAAACATTAAAGGCCTCTTAGAGATGAGTAAGTCCAGTAAATAAGAGAACAAAAAAGGTCTTTTCACAGGTATTTGGTTGATAGTTTGGGCTTTCTTCCTCTTTTCTATTACAAGGAGACTCCTTAAATTTTGTGAAAAAATAGGTCTATTTTGTTGAGTTATGTGAAGTCCCACACCAAATATTTAATAAAATAAGTAAAAATAATGAATGATATCACGATTAATAACATCAAGACTTTTTGTATAACACTATACAAACGTCCAACTGTGCAAACGGTTACATTTGGGACATTATTGATGTTGGTAGTAGTTTTATTGGTTTTAGTTCAACTTTTTATTAGTACATAAAGGGGGCCTCGACCTTTTATTTTGCACAGGAACTCCTAATTCCAACGCCCTTGATCGCAAGGTAGCCAGCCTATGGAGGTGAAACTGTGGCAACAATTTACTCGACACTTCTCATCTAAATTGAGGGAGGTACAGGTGGTTTAGTGTTTCCCAAATTGACTATTTCACAAGGAATGAGGAAACTTGAACTGAACTTCAACGAGTTCAAGCTCAGTGGAAAATGGTATTGACTTGCAAACCAATGATCTCAGGTTCGAACCTCTATGACACGTTGATATTGTGTGTGTAAGATACCCTCTTTCTAAAACCCTAAGAGGCGCCGCACCATCTCTCTCAATCCCTCATAGCCTTGGTGTGCAGCTCCAAGGGACCTCCAAGCCTATTTTCATGGGTTCCAAGAGGTCGTGCCACCCCATTGTGGCTCCGTCACTGCCCTACACCATTCCAAGAAATGACAAATGGACCTATTGAATTTAATTTTCATTATTAAATTACTTTGATGCCTTATTAAGTGTTTTAGTTTTTATGATTTTTTATGAGATTTTAAGATTGGGCTTGTTTTAAGAAATCGATGGCAGTTTTCTAATTTATAGGGAGTTCAAAGCCTCTTTGTTATGTTGTAAATGAGTTTTGGATCTATTTTAAAGTCCATTTCATGTGGGGTTAAATTTTTTTAAAAAAATGCCCTTGTATTGGGTATAATAGTAAATCTCCCTAAAAAAACTTGAACTGAACTTTTGGTCCAACAAATTTGGTTCAAATCCCAAAAGGGTGCAAACCCCAAAACTTTTGGTTCAATAAATTTGGTTTGATATTGTTGAGGCCAAAAAAATCCACGGTTGGGCCCGAATAAATTCCCGGCCCAATACGACACATCATTGAGAAAATACCCAATTTAGAGCATGCAAAAGTCCGCCATGCACGAGTCACACTCCACGTGCCATGCCAAATAAATAATCCGTCATGCTAGGAATCTAGATTAAGATTATAAAATGCATTAACTCTGCAAATCCATGCTAATTATCCCGTCAAGCATTATAATTAAAAGCATGCCAAGCGACATGCCATGCCAAGCAGGAAATCATTATTGCATACCCAACCACGCTACAAGCCTAAGTGGACCCAAGCCATTCGAATGCCAGGGGCTTGCTTGAGTGAGTTGTGGTATGGATGGTAATAAATCGACATGAGGCCTATTGATAGGCCGAGACATGGAAGTATCGGGTTGCTTAAGAGCCTCAGGACTCAAGTCCATTTCCTAGGCCTAAACATGTGGGTGAGCACAAAAGAGGAAAAAATAGCCCAATCAAAATAGCCTATTGACTCAACCAAAAAGCCCAACGTTTAATAAAAATAGCCTACTTACTTAATGAACCACCTTGGCCCATACAATTACCATAATAAGCTACAAAGGCCCCAGCACCTGGCTGGAAAAACAAAAGCCACAAGAGGAGGTCTGAAGGTTCATTGAACAAAGCTGCTGGGAGGTTCCAGCACATGGGGGGAGCAAGTTTCAAGCAAAAAAATTCAAGGAACCAAGGGATATTAGCGCGCAAGCTGCCAGGAGGAGAAACACCCTTCGGACCAGCATGTACATCCATTTGCTTTCCTTCATCAGATCTAGCCATGGAAGAAGGAAGGAAAGAAGAAGAAAAATACCTGAGAATGAGAATCTCCCACTGAAACAGCTGTGGGAAATGGGCCTTAAGCTCCAAAAAATCCCTGATTTTGTGCAAATAGGCAGAGAAAATTTCACCAAGATAGGAAAAGTCAAGGGAGGAGAGGAGAAAGGAAGGGAAAAGCTTGGCCAAATTGGGTAGAAACCATTAGGGTTTCTTGGGAAGGGATGGTTTCCAGCGGCTATAAAATGCGGCCTCTTCTACCCAACAAAATCAACCTACATCCAGAGAGCAAGCTTCCTCTCTTGCCTACAAAACCTAGCAATTTGGTGCACTATTCATGCTTCTTCTCCACTTTCCTCTTCTGGCAGACCATTTTCAGAATCTCTGTCAATCTGTCGGAAGAACATTGTTCTTTCTTTCTCTCTTCTCAGCCAAATCTTCTTGCAAACCTTTCCTTTCTTACCTTAACACTCAATTTTTCCCCAAAAAAGCATAATTTTCTCTTCAGTGCTAAACTCATGTCCATTTTGCTTCCATGCCACAAGTCTTTCATGCCAAGCTAGAAAAATTTATCTATAAGCATTAAGAAATCATCTGTAAGCTACTGTTATTTTAGTTGGTGAAGGTAACCAAGATGCTTCCTAAGGCTCTACTGCTATTTCGAAGCATTTTTTGGGCTTGATTTTCGAACTCAGACACAGAGGACATGTAACACCCCGACTCCAAATTAAATATTTATTTTAATCGATTTAAATAAAATTACGAATTTACCCTTCGGGTAGGGGTAAATTGGTCACTTTCTTCATCGAAAGGATTTTGGGACTGTGGATGGTATTTCTGAGTAGGTGGTTCTGAGACGAATTCGTAGACATGCGATAGGCTTGAATCGAAATTGTAACGAAAAAGTTACGGGCAAAACACTATCAGTGACAAAACTGTAAATATTTCAAAAAATGTGGTAAAAATCAGATTTTTCACCTCAGCTCTCTCTCTCCTCACGCGTGCTCGACACTCTCTCTCTCCTCAGTCTCTCTCTCTCCCCGACACCGACTCTCTCTCTCCTCGGTTCTCTCAGCTCTGGCCACGGCAGGACACGAGACCGGTCCCGATTGACTCGCCTCGACGTCCCGATCAAGACCTGCCCGTTTTTCCCATCGGAAACTACGAAATCCGGCCGCGAGCTCGACTGTTTTGAATCGGAGCTTTCCCGCCGTCGCGCCGCTGCCTCCGCCGCCCAAACCCGGTGAGTGAGGTATGGTTTCTCATCCATTTTTCGAGTTCTAGCTGACTGTTGTATAGGTTTGGACCGATTCGTTGTCTAGGAAATCAATTAGAAAATCTAGGTTTTGGCCGGATTTCAAAATGAAATTCCGGCCAGTTGCCGCCCGAATTGGACATTCCCGTAGTTGAATGAAGTGATCCTGACCTCGAGTAGGAGCTAGGGTAGGAAGGGTGAGCTCGGGTGTGGAGTTTTTCCGTCGCTGGAATTACTCTACACACCCACGCGCTGTCGGCGTGTGTGGCGGCGCGTGGGCGAGGCTGGTGAAGCTGTAAATTAACCCGATGAGATCCTTAGGTTGTCACGAGCGCATAGGAATTCGCGGATCTCAATTCGGATGTCGTTTGACTATCGAACGAATTTTCGCATATTGTGCGTTAATAGAGTTCGATAGGTTTCGACCGTTAGATCTTTCTCAAATTAAAATATGTTGTTCTAGGTATTCCTAGGACCATATGGGACTTCACGAATTATGAATCGGAGCCCCGGATGTTCCGATTCAATAATGCAAAGTTTGCAGGTTAGCGATAACCGTAAAATCGTAAACGATTCCTAAACCTGTAATCGGACCTTAGGAAACCTTCTTCAACATGCACGTACGGGGAATTTGGGGATTTAAGCATTTAATTTGTGATTTCCGCTTCGATGTAATTTTATATTAATTAACGGTTCGTATCTCGAAATAGGTGTTTCGACTGCACGTACGTAGCAAGCAGGACCCTCACGTGGTCAGGCAGCTTGAGAATACTTGTGAGTGGACTTTGTTTTCAATCATATGCATGGTTTTAATTGACGAAAGATTTTTGCATAATGTTTTAATGGCTTATGGAATATATATTATATTCATGAGTTGATTATGATGGTTGTATAGCACTTGGCAATATATTGTGAGTTTGGCATTTTGGGTTTTGGAGAGTGCATTTTATTTGGGTTGTGGGGAAGTATATTTATATATTATCTATAGACGAGATACTTGGGTCGTTGGAGGGTGTTGTGGAAGAATTTGACTTTGAGAGGAGTTGTATGATTACACTATGTAAGTACCTTCCCCAGTTACCAGTCTCACTCGCGGCGTTGGATGTTCCGGCGTGTGAGACACTTTCCATATGCGGCGTTCGATGTTCCGGCGTATGGAAAGACTTTGTATAGAGTTTAGGGTCATCACCATGGCGTTGGATGTTCAAGTGTGTGATGATCCAGTCTGCGCGCGTAGGACATAGTTTGGGAGCTACACATGGCGTTGGATGTTCCAGTGTGGGAGCTTTGGAGTTTCGTCCCCCGGTTGGACCGCTCATCCCTAGACGCAGAATAGCACCTGGAAATCCTGCGAACTAGTCAAATGATCCCCCAGTTAGATTGTTTTCCCGGTACCTAGGTGGTGTGATGAGTGTATCGTATAGCTATTTATAGTTATGTTTATATATATATATATATGTATATTTATATGTATACGTATAGTTGAGTGAGCAAGGAATTAGAGTTTGTTTAGTGGTTTGACAGGAGTTGTAAGATTGAGAGAGTGGGTTTCTTTTTGAAGGAGATAACTGGTGTTTTTAGAAGAGTTTTAATGAAGCATGTTTTGAGTAATTAATTATTGAATTGTGAACCTGTATGACTTGAGCATTATTTTTACATGGTGGGGTTACTATATTATTTTTAACTGCAAATCTGGTTTTTTTTCCACTCACATGTTTTCTGTTTTGCGCCCCCCAGCCAGTAGTCGCTCCAGGAAGCGTGCAAGTGGTGTACGAAGCTCAAACTGTGCATCTTTCTAGTTAGGAACTGAGTAATTTCTTCTACTCAACTGTTCTTGTAATCTAAATTCAGTAGATGCTCTGTATTGCCCATGGTAGATTTTTACTTGTGAGGCCGGAGGCCGCTCTAGTATGACTTGTAGATTTATGAAAGCATGCTGCTGGTTGGAATTATTTTTATTTTTATTTCATGCATGTTGCAGGTTGAGTAATATTCGTTGGGATTGCTTAAATTACAGGGGAGACTCTGCCAAAATTTTGGTAGAAAGTCTCTATTTCTTATTAGGTGGGCCCGGCATCGGGATGATGTCGGAATAAAGACGGGGTCCGCTTCGGTTTCCGAGAAATTTCGGGACGGGTCCTGTCAGGACAATTTCATCAATCTGCCATTTACGGCAACCCAGACCATTTACAGCTGCCGAAAGAAAAAGCCCCCACAAATATATCAAATTTATATGTTTAGCCGTGTTGTGGTTTGCTATTCACCGAGAAATCAAACTCTATCTCTTTTTAGAGCCACATGTCTTGTTCCAATAAGATTTTTAACAAGCTTAAACATTGTGCTTTCCCCGTATACCCACTGCAGCATTAACACTTTTTTATTTATTTATAAGGAGCACTAGATTAGATTGGAAAATACCTATATTTCATGTGCATTTATAGTATAATATGGACATTGTTGTCTAACTTGGTGGATAAATGGGGACTATGATAGGTTGATGGCTAAAACATATCCCATCTAATCTCCTTGAAAATAAGGGATTATGAGGGATAAGTTTCAGTCATCAACCTCTTATGAATAGTCCTCCTTCATCCTCCAAGTTAGACAACAATGTTCATATTATGTCTTGATTCTAGTCTAGTCTAGTCCTCTCTATCAACAAGCTCTAAGTGTGTCTATTCCCTCCTTTTCCCGTCATTTCAATTTTCTCTCTCCTCTCGCGTACACACACTGCTCTTCATCTGCTACTCTTCTTCTTTTTTTCTCCTCTATCCCCCCATCTAATTCCTTTCATTACTCTTTATTTTTGAAAGGAACCTAACTAAAGGACGATAAAAATTACATTGTGGAGTAGGCTCAAACAAGTGCCTAGCGCGCTTAGTGCTTGAACACTCTTGTACGTATATGTATTATTTTGAACTATTTTTGGTTTTAGATCAGAGTTATTCATATCTTGATTCTATAATACATGTTTTTCATGTTTGTCAAAAAGAAGAAGATGTGAAAACTTGCACAAACGTAACATAGCTGTGACCTCTAACCTGTCCAACACGCCTGTACCCCGACATAAAATATGTTTAGTAAACAATTGTATGAATTATCTAATACTGAGGTAGATACTTCTCTGAAACAGGAAGAAAATAAATAAATAAAGTGACGTAGACACTGACCCAAAATAAAGACGTAGACTACTATGAGGTCGGCAATTCACGGTGGATGACTTTGTCACTTGTGAACAGTCGTGGACTTGTGTGCACATACAAAGTATATTTTGTGATTCCGGATCCGATCAGCACGGCAGAAAAGATTAACTTGTTGGGATTGAAGCCGGCAAATTGGGTTCCAATCATTTCGATAGGCACATAGAAAGCATATTTCATGATATCTTATTAGAACTCAAAAACTTACACGTGGCTTTCCATGGCGGGGTGGCAATCCTCAACTTAATGAAATATATAATATTATTAGTGCCTAACTTGAGGGTGTATTTGAATGTGGTTATTATGTACATTGGTGCACAGATGTGAAGAGTAGTTGAATGTTAAGCAACTTTGCACGGACATATAAGATGTTGAACTATTTTCCTCATTGCAAATTGTATTGAGATTGAAACCTCAACTTTTTCATCGTAATAGAGCACGTTTTAGGGTGTATAGGAAACTGCCATATTTTTAGATTGGTTCCGCCGTAACACGATATTATCCGCTTTGGGTCCCCTTTTCTGTCCTCACGGTTTTGTTTATGGGAATTCACGAGCAACTTTCCAGTGGGTCACCCATCCTGGGATTATCTAGCTCCAACTCGCTTAACTTCGGAGTTCCCATGATTCCGAAGCTAGTGAGCTCCCAAAAGGCTTCGTGCTAAATGGAGGCGGACATGTACATATAAGGCACATCACCCCCTCTCCGTTGGTCGATGTGGGATGTTACACAAACCTTGTAAATCTTGTAAATATTGTGTGTAAACACAATTTCAAGCGAACATTGTAAATCTTGTATGTTGTGTGATCAATTGCTTTCTGAATTGTTTTGCGCAATTTTTGAGCTAGGAAAATGCGTAGAGAAATCCCAACAGTTGGTATGGTAGGTGCAATGTGAAAGGAAAAAAAAAATATTTATTGTATTTTTGTATGTAATGTGTTCAACCAAATGGGCCCCAAACGTTAAATATGATCGAGTTACTCAAAATAATAATATTGGAGAATCAAATTGATAAACTGAACATACAGTTGAGGCCGAGGGAGAGAGCACTGACTTTACATTCATATATAAATAAAAAATAAAGTCGCGATCCATGTGTGAAACGGTAGACTGGCCATTTCAAAATAGTAAATTAGAGGAGGATCCGCTTTTTGCGTAGTTTACATGTTACCGTCCATCCGTCAGATGAAGAAGCAAAGGCTATAAAAAGGTACAGTTTCATAGTGGACAAGGCACATTCAGCTCACTTGCAACACTTTGAAGCCATCCCTAGTTCTTTCTGTTTCTGCCTCTGCTTAAACCCCATCCCTAGTTCTTAATCATGAACAGCATCCAGCTAAATGAGTACAGCCATTACGGGTTTACCTTAACCGAGCCAGAAGAAATCTTGGAGATCATTTGTGAAAACCATGCTCCTGAAAACCATCCCAAGTTTGATGTCCGTTCTCTTTTCTTCATCACTGAAAACATCATCAAGCATTCGACACATACCTCAATCGTATCGAAAAGTGATGAGATCAAGCCCCAAAACTTCGATAACTTCATCTCCCCACTGTGCGCTCTCAAGTCCATTGGATGCGAGGTCATACCAATTTCTTTTTCTTTTAATTTAATTGCATGACCAAAATTGATATATGCATATGCCTGATGATTATTTACTTTCTTACACATCTAATAAGTCTTTGTTTGCTCTTGAAATTTCAGATGTCATGTAAGGCTGTACGTGAAAATAGTGCCCAAACCACAACCCTAGGAATATTTGGAAAGCTAACCAAGTATTCATGGGAAGCGAAAGCAGTGCTGGCCCTAGCAGCCTTTGCTATGGAATATGGAAATTCCTGGCTCCTTTCCCAGCTTTACCCCCAATCTGACCAGCTTACCACTGCACTCGCAATCCTTAATCGCGTTCCACTCCTTCTCAATTCCACCGCAAATTTTAAGAAACAGCAGGAAACAGTTGTTGAACTCAACAAAACAATCAATGCGACGCTGCAAGTGATTAAGTGCATCCTTAAGCTAGACGAACTTTCTGCACATATTGATCCAAACCATGCATCATTGAAGAGTGCAAAAAAGGATGTCCCAATAAATACATATTGGTCAATCTTAACCATCGTATCTTGCGCCACGGAGGTCTTCTATCTTACTAGAGATGAGTAAGTAGTTCGGGCATGCTTTCTTTTATTCATGTCGTAACCATATAGACATAATTAAATTATTAAGACCATGATTTCCTCCATTTCAGAGAGAAGCCACAAGCTGTTTCAATTCTATCCCACTTTGTTACTAAAAGAATCAACGACATCCTAGCCAAGCTTAAGAGGCAGCTTACAATCTGTCAAAAAGAAATAGGTGGGATGCTTCTGTGGATGAATTATATAACATTGAACTTGACATTTAATCCAGTGCATGCCCCACTGAATATTTTGTTTCGTTCTTCTTCTTTTTCCTTCTAATTTATTTGACACAGATGAGCCAAAGATCTATAGGAAGCTCCTGAAACATGTAGCCCATGCCCATGGTAAAATTACGCATGTCTTCAATACTCTGATTCTTTTCAAGGATAATGCTTATGCGAAGCCAGCAACCCTTAGTGTCGGTTACACCAACAAGGAGGTTTGCTCTCATAGCACATAGTTTTTTGTAATATTTAGTATGCTGTTACTAATTTTGACACTCCACCAATTCAATTGTTTTTTTGTTTCCTCCTTTTTTTCTTTTTTCCACACAGGTTTTTGACATCGACGTGCTGGACGGAAAGTACATAACATTTTACATTTCGACACTAGACAATGTTTCTCATAAAGATATTTTAAGTCTTAAAGAAGTTTACGAGGGAACTGAAAACAACAAGTGTAAGATTGTGTGGATTCCTATTGTGGAGGACTGGACTGAATATGGAAGAGAGGAGCAGTTTATGGAATGGAGGTCTAAGATGCCGTGGTACGCAGTGCAGTATTTATCACCTGCAACCATCAAGTACATCAAGGAGGAGTGGTACTTTGAGAATAAACCTTTGTCGGTGCTGATGAACCCACATGGAGATGTTGAAAATCTGAATGCACTCAACTGGATTCGGATACATGGAATCAATTTCTTTGCTTTCCGAAATATTAATGTCAAGACATGGATTGCACCCGTAGTGCAAGAACTTATGACCCCGGCATTAGATACCTGGGTGAGTATGTAATAGTTGTTTGACACCAACCGTCTATTTTTTAAGTCTTTATTTGAAGATCACCTTTAAACAAAACAAAAAATCATCCTAATCAGAAACCATTTAATTATCATCATGAAATTTTAATGTTCATAAAAACAGAGTGTTCATCTATTTATTTGATAATAGTTTCCAAATTAGCTAATGTTTCCCAAAGATAAAATGTGCATGAGTTTTATCCGCAAATCCCTAATTAGTGTATATAACTTATTGTTCGGCCGACAGATGAAAGAGGGAGAATACATTTTCTTCTATGGAGGCACAGATGACTACTCGATGGAGCGGTTCAGAATGAAAGCAAACTGCGCAAAGGTTTCCATCCTGGAGGAATTAAAAATCCATGTCAAGTTATTTTGTGTGGGGAAACTGGAAAAAGGAAGAAGCTTCTCAGATGAGTCAAATGCTGGGGGGTTCTGGTCAAGCATACAAAGCTTGTTGTCTACCTTATCTGATTATAAGCTGCATGAGGAGCACACGGCCTTGAGAAAACAAGTCCACAAGCTACTTTCCTACAAAAACGATGAAAGTGGATGGTGTGTGCTTAGCAAAGGGTCTAGTGTCGTCACCAGTGGTCATGGCTGGGCAATTTCTAAGGTCTTGGATGAATTTGACCAGTGGAAGCAACAGATTTCACATGAAAGGAGCTTCGGAACGTGTTTCCAAGTTTACCACGAGAAGGTTTTAGCTCAGACTACAACTGCTGGTGCCCACTCTGCCGGCTGCAGCTTTGGCAATGCTAGAAACATGGAGTGTTGCCCAGTCTGTAAGACTCCCATCGAGGCAACATTGGTCAGCTATAAGTGCTGTCGCATGTGCAATCTCACTCCCTACTAATTGTCACCATGCAATTGGCTCCATCCAGGGTTCAGAGTTCGTAGTTCATCATATTTGCATTGCATGTGTTTAATTTTTCAGTGAACGTTGGTCCTTAATAATATGAGGATTTTCGAATGTCCTCGTTTTAATAATATGACTGTGAATGTGATAATCATCGATGTATATGTTCGTCGGTTTGATTTCCAGAACTACAAGATCAAGTAGTTATGTTCATGTTTTGAATATCAGTGCATACATGTCATGTTTCGCTGCACACAGATACAACTTTTTCATCCTCCCTCGCAATGTCTTTCAAATTTCTACACCGCTAGAAGATTATAAAATCCGAGTTGGGTTCGTCAGGTCAGCCAAATCATATCATTTCAAAATTATTGAGTTTACAATTACACCTAATCTTATCAAAATTATTTATTGAGTTTACTTCTCTCAAGTACAACGGATCCGGATTTTCAAAAACTAAAAAAAAAACAAAAACAAAAACAAAAAGATTTTTCTCTCAAATATTCAGCCCCAAATTCGTAAGTAAACCCAAACAAATGGTCAGCCCCGTATTAGTTTTCTTATTATAGACTCTGTAGGGTGGATTATATGATCAAAATTACCAAGTTCATAATTCAAATTTTGAATTAGTAATAGAAGATTCATTTAATCAGGATTTTAAGTTTCTTATATGTATTTCAAAGGGCAAAATGCATATCAGGATTTTTGTAGAAATGTCACATGGACTTATATCTAATTTGAATTTGTCACTTAAAAATAAAAATAAAAATTTCCAAGGTATTTAGAATGAAAAAAAAATATTATTAAAAAATTGTATATCTTTTAAGCAATTAAAAATGAAAAAAAATAATTAGGAAGAAAAAGCCTAAAATACCCTTAAAATAATTCATTGTTCTCTTTTTTTCCCCCTAAAATAGAAAGATTAAAATACCCTTGCATGTGACATTTCTACAAAAATCCCAAAAATAAGATATAAATGCCACTAGATCTACTTCAACGACCAAAAAAAAAAAAAAAACCATGGATTAAACATAATAAGAAAACCGAACAATTTGGGCTTAGATCTAAAGACCCCATAATAAAAATATTTTTATTATTAATGAATCAAATGTTTACATCAGCTTATGGCTTTATATAGAGAACTAGCTTAACAGAATTACTTAGCAGCTATTTCTCTCTAATGATATTCTAACAACCCAATTGATTCAGCTCTAACTGTTAAAAGTGTTAAAAGTTAAAACTAATAGCACATGGCATAACAACCCAATTGATTTGGTACTAGATGTTTGTGGGAACACATATTTTAGCGACCAATAAGAAGATGACACGTGAAAAAGGAATATTCCTTAAGTCAACTAATTACTCTATTTAATTAGGGAAATTACCTTTGAAGATAGGAATATCTCCCCAAATTTGTAGACCGCACCCGACCGTTCTCCATTACGGATGAAAGAAAAAAAGGGTCGAGTGAGGTCTACAAATTTCTTGATGAGTTTTTTTTTTTTTTTTTTTTTTTCAGCTAGGTGTGAAACATGGCTATGGGCATTCTCTTGGTTTAGTTTTAATTTTAGGCTAATATGCGGGTTTTCCCCCTTAAAATATACTATATTTGTCAATTTCTCCTCTCTTTTTTTGGGTAAATTAAGGGCATGAATTATTTAAAAATAGCCAATTTACCTCTTACGGTTGGATTTGGGCTTTGAGGCTTGCTCAAGGCTAATTTACTGAGTTTAACATTGAAAGAGTTGGAGCAGTGTGGATCTGTGTAAGTATGTGTGTGTGTGTGTATGTGAGAGAGAGAGAGAGAGAGAGAGAGAGAGAGAGAGAGAGAGAGAGAGAGAGATCAGGATGGGGTGGGGTGGGTTCGTCAGCGGAGGAGCGTGCAACTGTGTGCAAAAGGGAGGGCCTGGGTTTTTTTGGTTAATTTTGTTTTTAACTTTTTTATTATTATTTAATAAGTGCATTTTTAAAAATTACGAAATTACTCTTAATATTTACGGAAAATTGGATGGAGTTTGAAAATCTAACGATAAAAGGTAAATGGGCTATTTTAAAATAATTTGTGTCTTTAATTTACCTAAAAATAATATCTAGGGAGAAAATTGACAGTTATGATATAGTTCATGAGGCAAAACTGCATATAACCCTTAATTTTATATCTCAGCCGCCGAAGTTATCTAACGATTAAAACTAAAATTCATTAACAAATCCGCACCCAACTCATCCAAAGGACGCATCCTCAAAGATACTCATTTGACTATTATCTTCCCTTAGCTACATATTAATGGGCAGAACCAGTGCAAGTCTTGACTGTAGCATAGGAAAGGTTTGGGAAAAAAAAAACAAATTAAACATATATATAGCCTAATATTTAAACCAATATACATATACAATTTCATACCGTGCCAAGACCGATAGGCATAATTATAGGTCTTTCACATTTGTATTTGGTGTCAAAATTTATCCCAACATCAATTTCAATCTTTTTTCATTAATTTGTCTCCAAAAGAGAAGCATTTGTCTAAATGAAATTCACTCTTTCGTGAATTATATGGCCCTAATTTCAATTTTTTTTTCTTCTTCTCTTGTTTGTAATTAACATAATTTATATAATTAATGTATACTTTTATTTCTAGAAAATTATCGAAAATGTAAGTACCAAAAGAAAATTATCATTAAATTTTAAGTTAATAACTTTAACTCACTCACTCATTGAAAAATTTATAGTTCGATCCTATTAAGGTATGACATCATACAAATTTCATAACATTGTTTGTGGTAAACTGATAACCAGTGTGAAAGTATAACAAATAGTCTTACTACTCCACTAATTAATCTTATCTTTTTTTTTTCTTTTGATTTGGTAATTAAGCTTATCTTTAACAAGTGCCGATGTCCATGATATTCACATGTTGCTTGCAACAGTGGCATGGACATTGATGAATGAAAGAAAATACAAATGTACGATATATATTTCACGATGTTTTGATCGGATCTACCCAGAAAGAGTCGGGATATGTTCGGCAGCAGCAATTTATTTTCGTCATATATTTATTATTTAAGCATGTTCAATTTTCAAAACGAGAAACATAATCATGCCAAACCATGTGAATATGAAGACATAAACGAAAAATTATGGTTGAGTTAGTGGGAATGCTTAATTGGAGATAATAATAACAATTAGTGGCCAACGAGAATGCACATCACATCTGGACATTTAAAAAACTGTAGATTAATCTTTATAATTTGTTGGGGTTCTTGGGCCTATACCTTCCCAAAAAATATGAGTCTGTATTGTATTCTATGTTGAAGAATCAATACCGGATTTTTTGGGATTTTAATGAAGTTTTTTAAAAGTTCATATATGTAGTCAATCGGAATTTTCTACGAGTCCATAGAAATTTGAATGTATTTAATACAAAAAATTATAATACAAAAAAAAAAGATATAATTCTTTATTTTCACATTAGGCCCTCAAAAACTCAGGGTCAACCCCGGCTAAATCCATACTTTTCCTATATTTTATTGTTCTGTTTTCAAAGAAGCCACTAATTAACACGTAAGTATGAACGGTGACATAAAAAATTGATAATAAGACAAATGACGTAAGACAACAACGAAATGGATGACGTCCGACGACTCGCCACATATGCACAAACGTGGTGGAGTTGTGTACATAAATAAGACATGAACAAATATATTTGATGATCTTCTGATCTGCACAGAAAAAGAGAGTAAATTGTTTTATATTTAATCATGCATGTTCAATTTTCAAATACGAGGAACATAAACATTCACACTTTGTCAGCCATATGGTTAGTTTAGTGGGAATGCTTAACTGGAGAAAATAATAATAATAATTTGTAGCAAAACACGAGATTTGTATGTCTTTTATTTTTTGTTTTCTCAGAAAGATGAGCAGTCCGTCGCAGATTTTTTGAATTATCAGACGAAACTGACCTATCTCTTTCTATAGTTTAAAATTTGATAGAATTGTAGGGCTTTTCGCTTTCAGACCATGTCAATCATTTCTGATTGATTATCTGTCCAAAGCCATTTACTTTTTTTTTAAAACAAGAAATAATTAACATATAAAACAATGCGAAATGAGGTGGATCCTTGTTATTGTACTAGACTCAGAAATCTTAGCTAATCATTCTTGCATCATACTTTAAAACACCCAATTATGTGACTCAGAAATCATTATATTGTCTTTGTGGTGAAGCAATTATGTGAGTTCTGTTTTTAACCTTCAAAATGAAATTGAAACTCTTTAACACAATTAAAACCCAAGTTTTATATTTGTTTCGGAGTTCGGATAGGAAAATATTTAACTCCTTATTCAAGCACTATATTTCTTCTTACTATTTGGAATTTTAATAGGAAAATATATACTTGACTCCTTACAAACAAATCACAGTCTGAAAATTTATTTTTTATTTTTATAATTATATTAAGGTACATTCACATACGTGTCCACTGTGATATTTGTGATGGCCTTTTGTCTATTGTTTTCAACCTTATTGTCTCTTTCAGTTTGAGTAGCTTCACATGGAGATAACATGGGGAGTAATATTTTATTTGGGACAAGTTTTAGACTAAATTGAATATGGCTATAAATAGGGCAGGCATATTGCAAAAGAATGCTGCACCAACACATCAAGCTACGAGCCAATACCCGTTCTTTAGCCCTAGCCTTTGAAATCCCCAGGACTCCCTACCCTAAGTCATCATCATGCTAGGCGACCTCGCAAAAAATTTGTTTTCTAAAGTTGAGGCTAGCCTGTTTTCCATGTCTGATAAGAAAATCTTGGACCAAATTTATGCAACTCATTATGTCAATGTTGATACTTCCTTTGATGAGGATTCTCTTTTTGAAATTGTTGAAAACATCCTCAAGCATGCAATCCAAACTGTCGACAAAATTGTGCAGGTACTTTATCACAAATATTCTTATTAATTATTACTAATATCTAAAGCACTGCTACATAAACTTGTGGGTTGTTGCAGGGTACCCAAGTGCATGAGGAAAACATAGAGGAGAAGCCCCTCAAGGCCAACTTCAGTACACCATTGTGCATACTTAAGTCCATAGCCAGCGAGGTAATTACCTCAGAAAATAAATAAATATTTTTTTATATTGCTCGTAACAATTTTCATGTACATACATTATTTTTTATTTTTTTTATTGTTTGCTTTCATATTTTTCATATTAAAACTATTAAATAATTAAATTTTCAGATGCAATGCAAACCTCCTGGTGAGAAAGTTGCCCATGAAACTGCCCTCGCAATACTGAACAAGCTGTCAAACTATTCATGGGAAGCAAAGGCAGTGCTGACTCTGGCAGCTTTTTCTATGGAATATGGGGAGTTCTGGCTCCTTGCCCAGGCTCAGGAATCGGACCGACTTGCCAAATCAATTTCAATCCTGAAGAGAGTCCCTTTCCTCCTCAAGCCCTCAAACCTGCAAAAAAGAAGGCAAGCAGTGCTTGAGCTTAACAACTTGATCAAGGTTACAATGCGAGTTATCGGGATCTTCGATCAGTTCGAAAAGCTTTCCAGTTACGATCCAAAGGATGTGCCGGAGTTGGCATTAGCAATGGAACATATTCCAGTGGATGCGTATTGGGCTATTTTGACTCTTGTTGCTTGCGCAACGAAGGTCACTATTCTCACCAGTGATGAGTACGTTAACTCTTCATTCTTAATTGATGTCTGACAAAAACAAAATTCAATATTTGTTTAGTACTTCAAAATAATAAGACCATGGTTGCCTTTGTTTCAGGGACAAGGAGCATGACCTAGTCCCATACGCTCAAAAAATCCATTTCATCCTGAACAAGCTTAACATGCAGCTGAAAATTTGTAGAAAACAAGTTGGTGTGTAATTACTTGCAGATCCTTCATTAGTCATATTATAATATTAATGAAAAATGATGAAAAAAGTAATTTTTGTATAATCCGCAGAGGACGCAGAAGCTTACCGGAGGATAAGGAAAATCTTTCGAACTCCTACTGAAATCAAGGAGGTTTTCAAGGCCCTGATCTTTAGCAAAGACAATGTTCAGCCACTGATTGATGGTTCTACTAAACAAACGGTTGCTCTACTGCCCTTACAAACTGTTGTTTAAGAAGTATATTAGGTTTTTAATAGAGTGAAATTGTGGTGGCCTAATTGTTTAAACAGGTTGATATCGACATCCTGAGGAAGAAAAACATACTACTATTCCTTTCAAGCCTAGATATCACTGATGATGACATTTCTATCCTCAAACCAATTTATGAGTTCACTAAGAAAGAGGACCAGCATAAGATTGTGTGGATTCCAATCGTCGAGCAGTGGACCGATGAGCTGCGAAAGAAGTTCGAGACCCTGAGGATCATGATGCCGTGGTATACAGTGCAGATCTCTGCACCCATAGCTGGTTTCAGGTTCATCAAGGAGGAGTGGAACTTCAAGGGTAAGCCTACATTGGTGGTGATGAGCCCACAAGGAAAGGTTGAACATTACAACGCATTCCACATGATTCGGGTATGGGGACCCAAGGCCTTCCCTTTCACAGAAGCAACAGAAAAAGAAATCTCAAAGTCTCGCGAATGGTTTGGCAATTTAATCAGAGAGATTTATCCGACTCCACCCGACTCTGTAAGTTCCTTTTAATTAATAATTCCAACAAAAGCCATACATTTAGGGTCCCTCTGACATTACCCGTATTTGAATCTATGATGTAAATTTGATGATGAAGCAAGTTTTTGTGGTTTAATTTATTTTGATCAAACAGAAAGAGGATGAGTACATTTTCTTCTATGGAGGCAAAGACAAAGACTGGATGAAACAATTCAAAGAGAAAGCAACTGCTCTTGCAAATGATCTCATCTTGAAGGAAGCAAAGATTAACATAAAGTTGTTTTGTGTGGGGAAAGACAGCAAGGGAGAAGATGACTTTGGCATTCTATGGCGCTTCTGGACTGGAATAGAAAGCCTGTTCCACACCAAGATAAACAAGCAGGCTGACTCAGCCACACTAGAAATCCAAAAGCTACTTTCTTACAAAAATGAAAGTGGATGGGCTGTGCTCAGCAAGGGGTCTTCTTTGGTTGTCGCTGGACATGGTATCTCAATTTTGAAGGTGATAGAGGACTTCGACAAATGGAAGGGACAAGTGAGAGAGAAAGGCTTTGAGTTTTGTTTCACAACATACCATGCGAAGATTCGCCTAACACCTTGCTGCCGCCTTGATATTCCAGGCTCTACCGGGAAGGTCCCGGAGACAATGAACTGTCCCGATTGCAACCGTAGCATGGAGACTTTTATCAGTTACAAGTGCTGCCACATTGATGGTCCTAATGTGCATCATTAAGGTTTCGTTCTTTTAGTACCACTGCTAAGTAATTTTGTTAATCAAATAAGTTCCATGCAGTGGATATTATGCTAGAATAAAAATAGTCTACTAGCTATGCAGTGGATATTATGCTAGAATAAAAATAGTCTACTACCTGTAATGTGGAGTACAGCTTGTGTAATTGTTCTATTATGTTTCTTTCGGCCAGATTATTCATGGCAGTCTATGTGATGGTTAACGTTTTATTGGTCATTAATGTATTGAATAAATTTTCAATGTACTGTTTTGGAGTGTTAAATTTACATTCATTGCCATATTTTCTTGTACATGGGTAGATACATTCTTAGGAAATTATCTACAATCATCGCTTAATAACTCCTTTCCTCTTGATTTGAGTTGAGGTCAGGCGTGTTGTCCACTTGTTGCAATTCTTCATTTTTCCAATGAAGTTCCCTCGTTTCATCGAGATTCTCTTAAAAAAACTCTTCTCCCCTTGATTAAAATCAACCGTGGAGAGTAGTCTAAACAATTAACTCAATTTTTTAATTTTTAATGCAATTGTTATCAATAAAATAATTTTAAAAAGAAATTTTAAGAAAGAAAACTGCCATAGTTTTCTCCCACCAACGGCAAATCCTCCCTCGTCACACCGACGGCTCGTGTTCTCACCCTGGATGCCTACATCTCACTTTGCAGGTTTATTCTCTCCTATTCAATTCGCCATTTTCCTTTTGACTTTTGCTTAATTTATTACTCGATTTCAGTTGCTTCAATTAATTTTGTGACTACTCTTTGGATTTGAGGTGTCAATTGCCAGATGGAGATTTGGAGACCTTGATTTCAGTCAAGTCCTACGAGGAGTTAGCTAATATCATCTAAGAATACAATCGAGCTTCTTCTCCGTCTCGTCCTCTAAAGAAATCACTCAAGCAAATCTCGCCTCATATGTGTATGGCTATGAGCGGCAGCGATTCATCCCTTTCAAAATCGCTCTTCTCGTTCACCGATTCTTGCCATGTCCAGAGAGCAACCCAGCGACATGTCGTATCTCCCTCATCATCATCATCACATCGTCGTGAACAAGTACCTCACCGCAATGATGGAGTTGAGATTCGGAGCCCTAAACTTCTAGGAGCTTCACACAAAGAAGAATATGGCTGATAATCAAAATCTTAAAAATAGAAAAGAATACGACATTTTAAAAATTTATTTTGTTGAAAACATTTGCATTAAAAATTATAAATGGAGCTAATTGTTTAGACTACTCTCCACCGTTGTTTTTAATCCAAAAGTGACCATGGTTTTCGTGGACCAGGAGAAGAACAAGATTAAGGCTTTGTAACATTCGACATCGACCAACGGAGAGGGGGTGATGTGCCTTATATGTACATGCCTACCTTCATCTTGCACGAGGCCTTTTGGGAGCTCACTGGCTTCGGAGTCATGGGAACTCCGACGTTAAGGGAGGGGGATGGATTTTCTGGTTCGCAGGGGAGAGAGAGAGAGAGAGAGAGAGAGAGAGAGAGAGATCAGATATTTTAAACTTAAACTTCAAAATATTTACGGTTTTACCACTGTCGATGTTTTGCCCGTAACTTCTTCGTTACAACTCCGATTTAAACCTACCGCATGTCTACGAATTCGTCTCGGTACCACCTACCCAAAAATACCAATCACTGCCCCAAACACTTTCCGAGCAAGAAAATGACCAATTTACCCCTACCCTAAGGGTAAATTCGTAAATTCACTTAAATAATTTAAAATATGAATTAAATTTGGAGTCGGGGTGTTACAATCTACCCCCCTTATAAAAATTTCGTCCTCGAAATTTACGTACTTAAAAATTGGAGCTAAGGGTACTCGACCCGCTTCAGTGCCTCGTGCTCCCATGTAGCTTCTTCAATAGTTTGACTTCTTCACAGAACCTTCACTACCGGAATAGACCTGGAGCACTACATCTACTCTTTCCAATCCAAGATCAGCACAAGTTGCTCCTCATATGTCAGATCTTCTTTCGACTCCACGGGTTGACGTTCCAGAACATGAGAAGGATCATGCATGTACTTCCTTCATGATTTCTCTCTTTAACTCACCAATGAGGTGGGCTAAGTATCCTACACAGCCCTCCTTGAGTAACCTTTTTGCCGTTATGGCGGAGATGAGACAAGATTGGAGAACTCTACGCTCTCCACATAATACTACTTCAGGTTGTTCCGGACTTCTAAGTACAACCTCTTTCCGAAATAACTCACCGATACGCGGTGTTTCTTCAATCAAGACATTCCCAAGATGATGTCAAGATCAATCAAGTCCAATTGGGCTCAAATCGACTTCCAACTCTGCATCACCCACTTGAATACAACAATCCCTAAAAATCATGTCCGCAAACAGGACATTCCCCAGTAGGTAAAGAAATGCTAAGTCTTCTTGCCATGGGTGTCGGTCTCACACTGGCATATGGTACGAAACTAGGTGTAATGAAAGAATGCGTAGCCCTGGGATCTATTAAGACACGTGCTAAACTAACCAAAAATTTAGGGTCATACCGGTGATCAAGTCAGGTGTAGCCTGGGCCTCATGATGGGTCATCGAGAACACACGGGCATGCGTAGTAGAGCGTCCAGACTGGCCTCTCTGGCTCCTACCACTCCTACCTCGAAAAGTAGACTGGACCCCACTGCTTGATGACGAACCCGCTGCAGATGATGAAGCACCACTCTCTGTCTGACCCTGTCCTCTACTGCTTTGCCCTTGTTGGGCCCAAGTCTCCTTTCCAGCAGTACCACCAACAGTAAGGAGTGGGCACTCACTCCTATAGTGCCCTGCCTGCCCACAATGGTAACATGACACTCCGCTCCTCCGGCTAGGGCCACTAGTCTGTCCACGTTGTGGGCAGTCCCTCCTGAGATGTCCTGTCTGCCCACAACCGTGACAGGTTGCATTATACTGCTGCGAAAAATCCTTGGCTGTACTGGCCACGGACTGCTGTCCCGAATGCTGGCTCCACGCTGGTCGTGAGCCAGACCTCCTACTGCCTGAACTGGAACCACGTCCTCCCGACCATTCACTACCAGCAGAACTAGAACTGGATCCACCCCTCTTTGATGGACCCTGACTTGGCTCACCAAAACCTGAGGAGTCCCTGCGGCGCCTACTAATGCCTGCACCCAAACTGTACTTCCTGGCCACTCTATCTGCTGCTTGAGCCAAGGCTCTCATGGTAGGGTATGTGTTAGCAGTAACCACTGCCTGGATGTCTAACCACAAACCCTCCTCAAAACGTGTACACCTGTCTTCCTCTGTGGTGACCAACTCAGGTGCAAACCTAGACAACTCATTAAATTTGTGCTCATACTCCAGCACTGACATGGAACCCTGCCTCAAATGCAGAAACTCGGACTTCTTCTCATTCTTGTAAGAATGTGGGTAGAACTGATCAAAGAACACCCTCTGAAACTCTTCCCAGGTAAGAGCAGCAGGGTTAGCATACCCTCTGCGAACTGCCTTCCACCCGTGATAGGCATTTCCCTTCAAAAGAAAAGCAGCTAAGCGAACCCTATCTCTATCCGGGCACTGAAGAACCTCAAATATTCGCTCGACATCTGTAAGGCAAGCATCAGCCTCAGCAGGATCAGCACTACCATGAAACTCATTTGCCCCTAATTCTTTAACCCTCTTAATATCGGAGCTTTCCGTATTCCGTCTCCTCTGTAAGGCGGTAGACACGGTTCGAGTGAACTGAGATAACAGGTGTCGTAAATCGAGGTCATTCCCTCCATCTTGCTCTCCGACAGGTGGAGATGGAGGTGGAGGTGGAGGTGATGGAGGTGGAGAAGGTGGTGGAGATGGAGGTGGAGGATTTGCTCCCCATCTCGGAATACGACCATCCCGCGTCCTAGGACGTCTAGGATGCATGATTCTACACAAAGGAAACCATAAAATCATTAGTTTCAACAACGCAACAAAAGAGCGAAAGTCGAAGGAAAGTGAACCTAATGCTCTGATACCAAGCTGACAGGACCCGCTCCGGAATTTCCCGAAGACCGAGGCGGACCCCCGTTCTTTGTTCCGACATCACCCCGATGCCGGGCCCACTTACTAGAAACCGAGACTCTCTACCAAAATTTTGGCAGTCTCCCCTATGAATTGAACAACCCAACAAAATTTAACCTGCATAAAAATACAGAATAATCTCAACCAGTAGCATGCTTTGAAGCGAATAAACAGTTTACAACAAAATGGCCTCCGGCCTCACAATTCAAACCCTAACAGGGGCGATAACAGAGCATGTCTAAGAACTTCAATTTCGACGAAACAGAGTGCAAAGGAAATAACAGGAAGAAAGAGTCCTACGATGACTCAAGGCTCGGAATCTCACGATCCGGCTCTGCTGCAGAACTCAGTCAACTACTGGCTGGGGGGCGCAAAACAGAAAATTGTGAGTGGACAAACATAAATTCAGTTCAGTGTAAACCAACGTAATATAACCCCACCGTTTAGAAAACCATGCAAGAAATCCCATGCATCTCAAAACCGTCATACTCAAGTATATATATATATGTATATATCAAAACAAATCAATACCAGATGCCAAGTCCAAAATCCATAAAGAACCCTTTACAAAACCCACCATCCAAAAACTTATAAATCCCACAACCAAACTCTCGAAAGCGTACCCATTGGCACGACCGGCAAGGAAGTATCCACACCGAGAAACAAGAATGAATGAATAGATTTAAATATATAATATAAGAGATATATATATAGTATAAATATAACCATCACCTAGTTGTACCGGGGAAACAATCCAACCGGGGGATTGTTTGACTAGTCACCCTGGCAGAGTCCTCGTGATGAGTCCTCAATCCATCATGTGACTAGGGAACGAGCCGTCCAACTGGGGGACCAACTCTCAGCCAGAACGTACCGTCGATAACCTCAAAACCCGTACCTCTGTGAACAGTCCTACGAGCGCAGACTACCCAATTAAGGGTCTACAGCAACATCCTGTCAAGGATGCCCCGGGTCCCGACAAATCCAAGTATCCCAAGTCTCCGTATCCAAGTTCCACATCAGGGGAGGTATATAGGGTAGTGCTTACCGCACACCAACTGACATTCTATACTCACCACTTTCCACAATCTTATCTCAACAACCCAAGTACCTCACACATAACCAAATATATATATAAATCCCCAAAATCCATATATTCATACTCAAGATACTCAAATACGTCAAAACCCAAAATATATTTTCAATGCCTCATAAAAATATCACTTTCAACAATTTCATAAATAATATATTCAAAATATCATTTAAAACATCATGCATAATATTTCCCAAAATCCATATATAAAATATACTTTCAATACCCAACTATACCAAACCCACAATATTTTACCAAAGCGCTTATAAAAACATCAAGCTCAACTCATAAATATAATATATTCAATAAATCATTAAAAACATTATGCACAAATGTTTCATCAATAAAACCATGCATAAGATTTGAAAACAAGGTCCACTCACAAGTAGTCCCACGCTGCTTGACCCTGAGAGGGTCCCGCCTGCTGTGTATGCGTAGTCGGAGTACCTAATTCAGAATACGTATACGAGATTAATACGAAACGTTTGGAACGAGTACTTTAAATTAAATATCCTAATTTCCCAGGTCTCTAGTAAGTGTACTAGGTACGAGACGTTCTAAGGTCCAACTACTCAATTTGGACGATGGAACAACTTCGGGAGACACTCGGTCAACCGACGGTCAAACTTCCCAATTTGGGTCAACCGGGCCCACGGGACCCACGACCTCCGTTTTACAATCCGAAAGTTCCTAAAGGTTTCACAAGGTCTAAGATAACCGTCTCACAAGTTTAGTCCGAAACGGACGGTTGGATCGCTTACGATCGGACGGTTATTATAAAACACAAACTTTAAGTTATTGAACCGGAACATCCGGGGTTCCGATTCACGATCCGCGAATTCCTATACGATCCTAGGAATACCTAGAACAACATATTTTAATTCGGAAAGGGTCTAACGGTCGGAACCTATCGAACCCGGATAACGCACAATATGCGAAAATCCGTTCGATAGTCAAACGATGTCCGAATTGAGATCCGCAAAATCCTACGTGCTCGTGACACCCTAAGGATCTCATTGGGTTAAATTGCAGCCTCACCAACCTCGCCCACGCGCCGCCACACGCGCCGGCAGCGCGTGGGTGTGTAGAGTAATTCCGGCGACGGAAAAACTCCACACCCGAGCTCACCCTTCCTACCCTAGCTTCTACTCGAGGTCAGGATCACTTCATTCAACTACGGGAAGGCCCAATTCGGGCGGCAACTGGCCGGAATTTCATTTTGAAATTCGGCCAAAACCTAGATTCTCTAATCGATTTCTTAGGCAACGAATCGGTCCAAACCTATACAACCAACAGCTAGAACTCGAAAAATGGATGAGAACCCATACCTCAATCACCGGGTTTGGGCCGCGGATGCGGTGGCGCGATGGCGGGAAAGCTCCGGTTCAAAACCGTCGAGCTCACGGCCGGATTTTGCAGTTTCCGACGGGGAAAATAGGCTGGGCTTGACCGGGGCGACGAGGTGAGTCGATCGGGACCGATCTCGGGTCCTGCCGTGGCCGAAGCTGCGCGAACCGAGGAGAGAGAGAGTTGACGTCAGGGAGAGAGAGAGACTGAGGAGAGAGAGAGTGTCGCGCGGGAGAGAGAGAGAGACTGGGGAGAAAATCTGATTTTTACCAAACGTTTCGAAATATTTACAAGTTTGCCACTGGTACTATTTTGCCCGTAACTTCTTCGTTACAACTCCGATTCAAGCCTACCACGTGTCTACGAATTCGTCTCAGTACCACCTATCCAAAAAAACCACTCACTGCCCCAAATACTTTCCGGGCAAGAAAATGACCAATTTACCCACACCCTAAGGGTAAATTCGTAAATTCACTTAAATAATTTAAAATAGGAATTAAATTTGGAGTCGGGGTGTTACAGAAGATCAAGGAATAGTATCTGAAATTTCCTCAACCTAACCTTCTTCTTCCAACTTTAACTAGTCCATTCGTTGAAAAATTCATGATACCGCCATTATTGACAAATGCTATTTTATTATTTCATTATTTCATTTGTTGCATCGTAATTTCTACTTGGGCTTTGATGATTCGATGCCTACAATTAAATCCTATATTTTATTCTTTCCCACTTCTCAGAAGCCAGCAATTAACACGTAAGTACGAACACTCGCATGGATATTTTAACAAAAAATTAGTGGTGACGTAAAACAGGAACGACATCGATGACGTTAGACGACAAGTGCAAATATATATGGCGATCTTCGGATCTGCACAGAAAAAAAGAGTAAATTGTTTTGGTACGCTGATGAAGTGTCTTATATTCAATCATGCATGCACGTTCTTATTTTCAAATAAGAGGAACTGAAAATACCTGTAGGATATCTATATATGCCTGGAGAAGGTTAAACAAGCTAATTCGAATTTTTTGCAATAAATAACGATCAACCTTTGAAGCAGGATTGATATTAGTTATCAATCCTGAGATGTGCAAAGCTTAAAATAAAAGAACACGCAGAGAATTATTTTACGTGGTAAAATCCCACCTCTGGGGAAAATCCACGGGACTCCTCAGTCCAACTCAAATCCACTATAGAACGATGATTACAAGAAGTACTCACACACTTATCCTAGACTCATTCTAGATAATGTTTACCGACTTCTTCGTAACTCAACTTCTGTCACAGGATGATCTTCGACACTCCTTATGTTGAACGCAATACTGGCCACGATTGCTTCAAACTCGCCGGAGGAAAACCGCCACCACGGTCTTGGTGCACTCAACCGTATGAGTCACCGACATGCATATGAATGCAATATGAATTATTAAAGTGTTTGATAAATCACCAAGTAAACATGGAACACTTGATGATTTATCTCAAATATATGCACATCAACTTTTGCTTAAGAATTCTATACGCTTAACACAAATATCAAAAGCTGTCCAAACCCTAAGAGATGCACACAATGATTTATACAAAACTTATTCTCCACAATCCACGAGAGGACCCACAACCATAACTCAATATCTTGCCATGCGTTTAATTTGATGGTCATAGAATCCTATATGATTTCGTCATATTCTCAATTGCACTCCAATCAATTGTTTATTCAATGAAACAATATATATCAAGATGTAAACACAGAACCAAATAGGATATTAATTAAAACATACTTTCCAAGTCCAAGATAATGAAAACATAATATTCTTAATCAAAATCAAAATAGAGTTCAACTAGGAAAGTAATATTAAGAGATAAAATCTAATCCTATTAAAAATAAGATTAAGTTAAAAATACTTTGAGTGAAAATAACTCCAATTAGGAATCCTATAATGAATGTATGATGATGTCATGAGTTACCTGAAATCAGTTTCTCATATCGGTCAAGTCATGCCTCAAAGATCCAGAATGAATGTGTTGCGCCAAAGCTTCCAGTAAAACATGTTCACACACTAATTCCCAACCTATGCTAGAGTCTAGGAAATGACAATACAATTTTTATACTAACAATCTCCCCCTTTGGCATTTCCTAGACAAAACACCTATTACAACTCAAAAGAAATTGCATGGGATTCAACAAATGAAATCCTACTCTAAACTCAAGGCTCTGAATCCCTGCACATTATGAAACAACAAAACCAGTGAAGCATGTGGGAGAAGAAATGTAATTTAAGGCAAAATTACAACATCACTCCCCCTTAATTCTACAACACAATCTCTCCCCCTTTTTATTATAATTTCACAATCATCTCTCCCCCTTTTTGTCAGGAAATCCAAAGAGCAAGGAAAGAGTACAAGGGAGCATATATAAAGGCAAAAATAAAAGGAAAAAATCAGTTGAGCCACAAGTCTGCAACTGGCAGGATTGATAAATGTTAAAATTTTAATGTAAAAGATAAAGCCACACTTAGAAAAGAGACGAAACCACAAAGACATCAATCAAAACATCAATTACTATGCTTAATAAGAACCCAAGACTCCTCCTTCATTCAGGCCAAAAAAAAAAATTGAGTACATGCCAACACTATGCATAAGGATAGACAAGCAAAGCCAATACCAATATCTATCTAGAAGCATTTGGAAGCAAAGCCTTTCAAGATCGAAGGCACATCAAATCACAAAGGTTGAATCAAATACTAGGATTATAAAATGGGAATCAAAAGTATTTGTAAGAGATAAAGTCCATCAAAAGAGCAAATATTAAATCTCAATCTCGTGTTATGTGACCAAACTTACTTAATAACAAAGAAAAAATCCAATCAAGAGCAAGCCAAGAACATAGAATAAACACATACAAAATGCAGACAGAGGTCACCACTTTCATTTTTTTTTTTTTTTTTCATTTTAACTTTATTAAGCTTTCTACAAGACTCATGTAACGGGTGTTAAATCAATGTGCTCAAATCAGATGACTTTAAGACAATGGGTGTTAAAGCACCCCTAGGATGTACTAACCCGAGTCATGTAGGCTACAAAGAAGAACAAAGTGTATAAGATCAAAGCTTTTTGACGCGAGCCTCGACGTTGGTTAGACAAGAGGCCCGGTTACTTGGCAAGGATCAAACACTTATTTTACTTTTCTTTTAAATAAAGAGATGTTACAAAAATGTGAGCTCAGTAGCAAAAAGTATAATGCAAATCTAGTATCAAGACAAGGGCAAGATGAGGATTCATTCAAAATTATTAAACAAGATTAGAGTGTATGTGCTAAAAGAGAGACAAGAGAAATAATATAAAAAGCATTTAATTGACTTTATAAAAAACAAAGACAGTCGAGAACCATTCACATAAACCCAATCTTAATCTGCCCAATGTGATCCAACGCCAAAAATCCAGTCTAAGATCAGCAAAAACTTCCAGAGGTCAGTAGGATTGATATAGCTTATCAATCCCTGCATGTGCTGAACAAAATACTTAGAATTTAAACAAATTTCAAAAACAGATAAGAGAATAGCTGGAGTCTTTTGGCATGCATGCAAACAATTATTCAAAAGAACAAATACCTAAAGATTTTCTAAGAGTGTCAAATCGAAGATTATCCAAGGGTTTTGCAACAAGACATTTAAGATCCAAATTTTCTAAAGCAACGGGTTCATGCACAACATTAGTGGAGGCAAACATACAATTATGATTTTCCTTTTTCCTCCACACTAACTTTGTCTTAGTTGACGGCAAACAATGAAAAGAAGATAGTTTGGATAAGCGGTTTACCTCTTTCATAAGATTTGAAATCTTATGTTGGATGCTTACTTTTCCACCCATGCCATGAGAATTTGAATGAACAAATTCATTTCGAAGTTTATTGCATCTTGGTCTTATGTGCCCACGAGTTCCGCAAAAGTGACAAATTGGAATAAATTTTTTGACTTCATGAGCAGCAGAAGGTTCAATAGGTGAAGTAGATTTGACAAACTTTGTTTTAGACACAGCGGAAGACTTATTACTTGGTTGAAATCCCAAGCCTCGTTTGTCACCATCTCTTCGTCCCATGCTAATCATCTTGTCAATTTTTTCTGCACCAATGGTTAAAGAAACAATCCTTTCCTTTGAATTTTTAAGTTCAAGTTCAAGGGCTTTGTTGTCAGAAGTTAGAGAAGCAATTAATTTATTCTGATCAGTCAATTTTTTCTGCAAAAACATCAATTTTTCGTTCATACCTGCACTTACCTTTTCGGAATCTGCATCAGGGGATTGAAACTCGTTTGCAATCCTGCAATTTTCCAGCTTCAGCATAGCAACTTCTTTACAATCATCATCCTCATGTGATTCATCCAAGCTAACTGTGGTTATGAGTGCAACCGTCTTTTCATCATTCTCGCATTCCGATTCACTATCACTCCAAGTAGTATGCATTGCCTTATTCTTGCCATCCTTTTGTTTCTTTAAGGTGTTGGCACATTCCGAAGATATGTGTCCATAGCCTTCACATTCGAAACATTGGACCTTTTCTCTTGGATTCTTTCGTTCATTTGACCTGCGAAATTTAGACCCACCATCAGTATAGTTAACAAACCTATTTTTAGAATTTATACCTTTTGAATCTCGACTCCTTGGATCCTGATTCTTGAGAAAGTTCATGAATCGTCTTGTGAGAATCATTAATTCCTCATCACTGCAATCTTCATTTGAATGCCCATCATCTTCTTCATTCACAACCTTGAAAGCAACATTTTTGCTCTTTTTAGGAGCTAGATGTTTCATCTCATAGGTTTGTATGGACCCTATGAGTTCTTGAACTTTCAAGGTGTTCAAGTCGCGGATCTCTTCAATAGCCGTGATCTTTGGTTGAAATCGTTGAGGCAAGGATCTCAAAATCTTTTTCACAACCCTGTCTTCTGGAATTTTTTCACCTAAACTTGAACAAGCATTCACAATTACACACAGTTTAGCATAAAATTCAGAAAAAGTTTCATTCTCATCCATCATGAGTGTCTCAAACTGTAAAGTATGCATTTGAAGCTTGGCTCCCTTGACAGTATCTGTTCCTTCATGAGTAACCTGCAAAATATCCCAAGCTTTCTTAGAAGTATCACAACCAGATATATATTCAAATTGATCTGAAGAGACAGCAGTAAATAAAGCATTTAACCCCTTTTGATTATTAGTGCTGTGTGTGACTTCTGCAGTGGTCCACTCCTCTCTGGCTTTGAGGATTGTGGTTTCTTCATCTCCTTTTCCGATCTTCTTTGTGGGTTTAGGAAATCCATGAACCACTGTACTCCATACACGTTCATCTAAGGACCAAAGAAACGACTTCATTTTGGCCTTCCAAGCGCCATAATTGTTGCCATCAAAATATGGTGGATGTGCAATTGAGCCCGATGCACGATCCATCCTAAGGTATATTAGATCTTACTGAGTATGTCCAGCAACCTGCTCTGATACCAATTGAAAATACCTGTAGGATATCTATATATGCCTGGAGAAGGTTAAACAAGCTAATTCGAATTTTTTGCAATAAATAACGATCAACCTTTGAAGCAGGATTGATATTAGTTATCAATCCTGAGATGTGCAAAGCTTAAAATAAAAGAACACGCAGAGAATTATTTTACGTGGTAAAACCCCACCTCTGGGGAAAATCCACGGGACTCCTCAGTCCAACTCAAATCCACTATAGAACGATGATTACAAGAAGTACTCACACACTTATCCTAGACTCATTCTAGATAATGTTTACCGACTTCTTCGTAACTCAACTTCTGTCACGGGATGATCTTCGACACTCCTTATGTTGAACGCAATACTGGCCACGATTGCTTCAAACTCGCCGGAGGAAAACCGCCACCACGGTCTTGGTGCACTCAACCGTATGAGTCACCGACATGCATATGAATGCAATATGAATTATTAAAGTGTTTGATAAATCACCAAGTAAACATGGAACACTTGATGATTTATCTCAAATATATGCACATCAACTTTTGCTTAAGAATTCTATACGCTTAACACAAATATCAAAAGCTGTCCAAACCCTAAGAGATGCACACAATGATTTATACAAAACTTATTCTCCACAATCCACGAGAGGACCCACAACCATAACTCAATATCTTGCCATGCGTTTAATTTGATGGTCATAGAATCCTATATGATTTCGTCATATTCTCAATTGCACTCCAATCAATTGTTTATTCAATGAAACAATATATATCAAGATGTAAACACAGAACCAAATAGGATATTAATTAAAACATACTTTCCAAGTCCAAGATAATGAAAACATAATATTCTTAATCAAAATCAAAATAGAGTTCAACTAGGAAAGTAATATTAATAGATAAAATCTAATCCTATTAAAAATAAGATTAAGTTAAAAATACTTTGAGTGAAAATAACTCCAATTAGGAATCCTATAATGAATGTATGATGATGTCATGAGTTACCTGAAATCAGTTTCTCATATCGGTCAAGTCATGCCTCAAAGATCCAGAATGAATGTGTTGCGCCAAAGCTTCCAGTAAAACATGTTCACACACTAATTCCCAACCTATGCTAGAGTCTAGGAAATGACAATACAATTTTTATACTAACAATCTCCCCCTTTGGCATTTCCTAGACAAAACACCTATTACAACTCAAAAGAAATTGCATGGGATTCAACAAGACTGGTTTTTATAGAAGTCCAAGTGAAGCTACTTTGTACACAAAGATGTCTACAAGTGGTATTCTCATTGTGTCTCTATATGTAGATGATATTATCTACACAGGAAGCTCAAAAGAAATGATGGCTGCATTCAAGGATGATATGATGAGACAATATGAGATGACTGACCTAGGACTACTTCATCATTTCCTTGGTCTTGGGGTCCTACAAACTGATTCTTGCATCTTTCTTCACCAGAAGAAGTATGCAAAGACTTTACTTGACAAATTTGGACTTAAGGATTGCAAGTCTGTTGCAACACCTTTGGCAGTGAATGAAAAGTTGTCAAAAGTGGATGGAAGTGAACTAGCAGATGAGACATTGTATAGGCAAATGGTGGGAAGCTTGCTATATCTGACTGCAACCAGACCAGATATCATGTTTGCAGCAAGCCTCTTGGCTAGATTCATGCATAATCCAACCAAGAAGCACATGGGAACAGCAAAGAGAGTGCTGAGATATGTTCAAGGCACCATAAACTATGGAATTGCCTATGATAAGGGAAAAGGAGCAGTGTTAATAGGCTATTGTGATAGTGATTGGAGTGGAAGTGAAGATGACATGAGGAGCACATCAGGCTATGCTTTCAACTTGGGGTCAGGTGCATTTTCTTGGGCTTCAATCAAGCAAAGTAGTGTTGCTCTGTCAACAGCAGAGGCTGAGTACATGAGTGCAGCAGAAGCTACTGCACAAGCTATGTGGCTGAGGTTTGTGTTATCTGATTTTGGAGAGGAACAGGTAGAACCAACTCAGTTGTTGTGTGACAACACTTCAGCTATTGCTATATCAAAGAATCCTGTTCATCATCACAAAACCAGACACATCAACCGCAGGTTTCACTTCATAAGAGATGCTCTACAAAATGGTGAGATTGATTTGCTATATTGCAAAACAGAAGTGCAGCTTGCTGACATTTTCACCAAGCCATTAGCAAGAGACAGATTTGAGTATTTGAGGAAGGCTCTAGGTGTTATTTCAGCACAACACCTAGAAGGGAGTGTTGGTGTATAGGTGTAGCTGCTGTGATGGAATTAGAATATGAAGGTTCTATTCTTGTTAGGAAGGCTGCCTTGGATCATAGTCCAAGTGTACAGCAGAGAATGTAATAGCATTTTGCCACCGGTCATTATCTTATAGGGTAATGATTGAATGGCTAGATTTAGTGATGTAATAGGGAATATCTCCTCCCTAACGGTTTTTGTCAGTGTCATGATATATACATGTTTTGGTGCTGGGCTGATACAGCTAGCATTCTTCTAAAAGCTCTCTCTCTCTCACACACAGAAATCTGACCTCTCTTTACTCAAAAGCTCTCTGCATTTTCATTGAGATTTATTACATGTTTTGATTGAATCTATATGCATGATAATGTTCTGAATATGCTAACATGTTCCACACCAAGATAAACAAGCAGGCCGACTTAGCCACACTAGAAATCCAAAAGCTACTTTCTTACAAAAATGAAAGTGGATGGGCTGTGCTCAGCAAGGGGTCTTCTTTGGTTGTCGCTGGTCATGGTATCTCAATTTTGAAGGTGATAGAGGACTTTGACAAATGGAAGGGACAAGTGAGAGAGAAAGGCTTTGAGTTTTGTTTCACAACATACCATGCGAAGATTCGCCTAACACCTTGCTGCCGCCTTGATATTCCAGGCTCTACCGGGAAGGTCCCGGAGACAATGAACTGTCCCGATTGCAACCGTAGCATGGAGACTTTTATCAGTTACAAGTGCTGCCACATTGATGGTCCTAATGTGCATCATTAAGTTCTGGGTTTCGTTAATTTTGTTAATCAAATAAGTTCCATGTGTCTACTAGCTATGCAGTGGATATTATGCTAGAATAAAAATATTCTACTACCTGCAATGTGGAGTACAGGTTGTGTAATTGTTCTATTATGTTTCTTTCGGCCATATTATTCATGGCAGTCTATGTGATGGTTAATGTTTTATTGGTCATTAATGTATTGAATTAATTTTCAATGTACTGTTTTGGAGTGTTAAATTTACATTCATTGCAATATTTTCATGTACATGGGTAGATACATTCTTAGGAAATTATCAACAATCATCGCTTAATAACTGTTTTCCTCTTGATTTGAGTTGGAGTCAGGCGTGTTGTGCCTTCGTTGCAATTCTTCGTTTTTCCAATGACGTTCCCTCGTTCCGTCGAGATTCTCTAAAAAAAAAAACTCCTCTCCCCTTGATTAAAAAATCAACCGTGGAGACTTTTATCAGTTACAAGTGCTGCCCCACACGATTTTTTTTTTCAATCATCTATTTTTCAAGTCTTCATTCATAGATTATCCTTGCAAAAAATTAGACAAATCGGAAACCGTTTCGGCATCTAATTATATTCTACAAAATCAATGAATATGGTGCTTCCAAAAAATACTAAAATTTCAATAATTCAATTGAGTGGTCAATTGATATCGGATTCAAGTGATTTTTATAGAGATGATCTATAAATGAATATCTACAAAATAAACGATTTGGATTAGTGAAATATAATACGAAATGGGCCCTACAAGGGTGTCCTACAACACGCGCGCACACACACATATAAGGAAACGCTAAATTTTAGAAAAGTATCTTCATATAATATTCCATTTATGATAGTGGCATATACTATAAAATACTTAAAAATTATGGACATACTAATTACTTGATGTGTGTGAGGGAAAGAGAGAGAGATATCAAATAGAGGGAGGGGCGGCGACCAAAGGAGGCAGCACAAGGTAGATGTGTTGGGGTGGGCTGTGGATATGTGAAACCACATATATATATTGGGGAATATTTAGTTCTTAACATAGATAGTTAAGTCTATATATATATATGTACATATAAAAATTACGTGTTGTACTTTCATAAATATTATCATTAATAAATATATACTTTAAATAAATATCTGAATATGTTTTATTTTCGTTGCAACTCCTGCATGTTATCAATACTTGGTGGCTAAGTTTAAAGTTGTAATAATCAACTTTGATTGATATTAGTGATAGACATGTCCATTTTTTTTTTATAGCGAAGCAAGGAGCACTATCACCTTGTGAGTTGTCATCTGTATTTCTTGAGTTTGCTTAGCTTTGAACACCTCATGCTATAATTTCTTATAGCTGGCAGCATTACAGTCATATGCACATGCCAATTGACACCACCTACTTGATGTGCCCCCTTCTATCTCATCTGTAGCCGACTCTTATTGTACTATAAATAGGAACCATTTCCTTAACTTATTTTTAGGACATGCATGGTAGTGCATGATAGAACAAGAAAGTGATAGAAAGAAGAAAGAAGAGGAAAAATATTAGAAAGTGTTGGTAGAACAAGAAAGACTTTGGAGGAACTCAAGGTGTTGGATTGTAGAGTTATTTTACGTTGTAAAAACATTGGAATCAAGGTAGGGGTTTCTTGGGGGCCTTTTGCAGAGATTGATCTAATAAAATTTCGTGAGCTCTATATTATGTGTGCTATTATAATGGATGTTCTTGATATTGTATAATGTTCTTGATATCGGATGTTTACATATTGTGAACCATTTGAATAATGTTGGTGTAATTATATATACATTAGTGATGTTTTAAATGGTTACATTGTTGTTTGAGATACATAGGATATGTAAAAGGCATAATTATATCATGTCATGGGAATTGGTTGGAGTTGTTGGGTTAAGAAAATAATGATGGAAAAGAGGGTAATGGAAATAGTTTTTTGTGTAGTTGAGTCTAACTCTTGGCAGGTACCAGGTCTCAGGGATCTCATAGTGCACATGGTTTTTATTAGGTGATTTGGGACTGACGACAGGGAGTTAGACAAGATGACTAACAAAAGGGGAATTACGAGATGATTGAAATGGGTGTTAGTTCATATAAATGGGCATTCGGGACCAAGTGGTATAAGCATGGTATGAGATGTGTAGGTCTGCTTGTTCAGTTATATGAATTAACGGGAGTAGATGAAGAGCATTCGTTCATGCATTATTATTAATAATGTGATATTTGGTTGTATGATTGCATGTCATTTAATTTAGTTATATCAATCTACTGTGGTAAGGTCTCATGTCCCCTACTAAGTGGTGGTTGCTCATCCCTCACCCTGTTTAATTTTTCATATGAATTAGTGAGCAAGACAAAGACTAAACCAGTTGAGGCTGAACTAGATTAGAGTAGTAGAGCTTTATTTATTAATTGTAAAGTTGTAAGATTTTGGAACTATTTTTATAAGAGAAGTTTATTTTAAACCCATGTTTCGGCTTCTTTTTATTTTATTTTACTTTCTCAAGCACTGGGCTCGGGGTTTCCACCGATCCCCCGGTCCAGGGTGTGACAAGATCTGCTCGTTTTTCCTTTTGATTTTTTGATTTTTGATTTTATTTTAAAAGGTAAAATTAGGTTCAAGTCCAGCTGTAAAATAAAGTTTGAGTTGTTAAAAAATAAAGACACATGACATATTTTTTGAGTGGGAGTATCACCAATTAATGTGGTGATACAGTATCATTTTATAATTTCTTCTTGGACAAAATACAATATACATCAATGTTCCTACAAAAGTCTTCTTAATCATGATTTTTATTATTATTTATAATTCATATGGCTTAGAAATCTTCTTAATTATGTTTCGCGCTTTTGAAAATTGAATATGTGCGAATAAAAAAGAATATATGATATGTCATTAGTGTTGGAGTGTGAGTTGACATTCATTGCACACCAAGGTTTCCCATATAACTCTTGTATAGATTACAATTGATTTCTTGTATAGATTAGAATTGATTTCTCACTGTAAATAGAATTATGAGTTATTACTTTACTTAGCCTTCAAGGAATGTTGTAGTATAAATATGGCCTTTTACATGGTAAAGAATACACCGAAAATTCTCACCAAAATTACTCTCTCAAAATTTTAGCAATTTGCATACTTATAGTAAAAGATTTTGTTCCTTCAAACTCATGAAAGAAGGAAAATACTTCACTTATTCCCCTATAAGTATGAATTCTTACATTCTTGTAAAGACAGTATGATATGTGTGTAGAATTTAAAACATTTTTAAGTAGTTCATTTGAATATTAAACATGCATTTTATCAAATTAATCGCAACGGAGGTGGTTGTTTAAATTCAAAAACAAAACTTCTTTCAAGTATCTTAAGCCATGAACATTTATATGTTTTTCATAAATGGAGAGTTCAAAAGAAAAGGATAAGATCTAATTACCCTTGAAGCAATTATATGAATCAATTTGTGTTTGGTCTTCTCTTGATGGTTTCCACTTTGTTGATCTCCTCTTTGATCTTTGATCTTTTTCTTCCATGTGAGCCACAGAAGTATATGGCCTCTAAGTCTCCATACTAATGGAATCTTGAGATGAGGGGAAGTATCTTGAGAATACAAGGATGCTAGTGCAAGATTCTCAAGATTGGTTTCAATTTAAACCCTTTGATAAAATTGGAAGTGTTTCACTCTTGAAACTCTCTTTGATCTCCCAAACTTATTTGGTTGATGTTGGATTATGTTTGTATGTTAATGAGCTTATGGAAACGATTCTCATACACATTTACTTAACATTTTTGGCCAAACCCCCATGGGCTTCCAATTTTGGCCTTGTAACACTTAAATCATAATATTTATGTGTCTTAAGCCCTTGAGTTTGATACCTAACCATTTGGGCTTCCCCTTAACTATTACCGAGGCCTAAATACACTTTTACACGTAGTAAATCATCCACATCAAATCTATCAAATTGATTTCCTCATTCTCATTTATATTACTCAAAGTTAACTATTTAAGGTGTGCAATCCATTATGTCCTAATTAGCAAGGCAGTTGGAAAATGTTAGAACTCTCTCTAATCAACTGGAATTAAAACCCTTTTTTAATTGTTCTTTTATATGGATCAATCACAATCAAACCTAGGACTTCCATGAGCCAACAGTGACATCTAGGAAAATATCAAAGTTACCCAAGCTAACCCGAATAGATGAAGAACCTGTTGAGTTGGAATTGCAAAGCAGTACGGTCCTTCTCTTATACAATATTGCTTCAAATCATATCATTAGGTACGGATTGATTATGTCAAACCCCTAATATGATTTATAACCTCATTTGATTCAAAAGATCATGATTAAGAACAACATTCTAAATCAAGCTCAAAAAACTTTGGCCAAAGATTTGCTAAATCACATCTCGAAACATTCTCCTTCTTTATTGAAGGTAGAGATTCCTTATTGTACATTCACATGCTCCTATGATGAATTAAGAGACCCCAACAACACTTAAGACAAATCTTTTACGGCTTGCCTTTGAGAGTTATTAAAGATCAATAACGCATCATAGAATAACCATGATGCATCAGGTCTAAGGACTAATTTGCATTATTGTAACTATGAGTTTTCGTTTGACATGTGGATAAAACTCCATTTGAGAACTTCGGTTGATCCCATTTAGTGTATTCATTTACTAATGAGCACCCACATACTTGTATTAGTGTCAACTACACAAATAATTTTAGAGTAACCATCCTCCTTATTGAGCATACATAATGTGTGCTAATCTTGACAGTTTATCAATGCCCCTTTGATAACCCTATGATTAGGAACATTTTGGGATACTATAGTTAGAAATCAAAGGTCTCTTGCATCTAATCTTCTTTAGATTACTTTATCTCATATTTGGATTCCCCGGACTTTGTTTCTTTGACAGATGTAAAAGATAACAAAATAAGTTTGCCCTTTATATATCATATACAAAATGTATTATAAGGAGATTACATCAAATGTATTGGCTCCTAGGGCACATTTCTAACAATGTGTGCATAAGTTTTAATTTTTGTATTTTTGATGGATTATTTGTGCACATGTGTTAAATTGTAATTTGCAAGATGGAGGAAAATCGCCTTTCTGAAAAGGAGACAAGCAGTATCCATAAAAGAATTTCCTCCTTCTCTATGGATATCATTACCATATTATTTTCTTCCTTACCCCTGGCTCAATTTGGAAAAGCGATTTGCAAATCTGATAAGAACTTATGTTTTGCGTACCATATGTATATGCTTATTTATTGCAGTGCCCTCTGAAACTATGATCAAATCCTACATTTCTCCATGGAAGTCAAAATGGCACTATAATAAATAAGCTTATAGGGGATCCTTCAAATAATTTTATTTAAGGGATATCCCTTAGGGTACCCTACGAAATTTTTTTCAGCCATCCAAACCATCTATTTTTTACATCTTTATTCAAACATCATCCTTACAAAAAATCATGTAAATTGAAAATTATTAAGGTATCTAATGGAGACTAACAAAATCAATGAACACAGTACTTAAAGAAAGTACTTTAATTTTAATAATTTAATTAAGTGGTCAAATAATATCGAATTTACGTGATTTTTTATAGAGATGATCTTTGAATGAATATCTACAAAATAGACGGTTTGGATTAGTGAAATACAATGCATACATTGGAATAATGCAAACTAATGACATGAGTATTATATATATATTTGTTAATTTACTAATACTAATTGATGTTGGCAATAATGCAACCGATGACGTCGGTGGTGTTTTCATTGAGGTTGTTAATAATAAATGTCACTGCAGAACTATCTTTAATTTCTTTCGATATAGACGCTAAGAGCATCTCCAACAGCAAAATATATATATATATATATATATATATTAGGGTTTATTTACTAATACTAATTGACGTTAGCAATCATGCAACCGATGACGTCGGTGTTTTCATTGAGGTTGTTAATAATACATGTCACTGCAGATGCATCTTTAGTTTATTTTGATATGTACGCTTAATATAACATCGTAGTCTGTACACACATGTTCATATGGTTTTAAGTTCAATCTCCAGAATATGTGAGAAATGACCAATGAACTCGAGGCCCTTGTTAATTAAAGATTTGTAGGGTGACTTTTGATCAATTATGCCTGCTTGCTGGGTCAGACTGGCCAGTGGCAATATTTGATTGTAACATGTCAATATCAAGCACATCAGCACTTATTAAAGATATGATTAATTATCCAATAAACCAAAATATTAGATTAAATGTGTTACTCAGATTACTTGTTGGACTTCATGAAATTGCGTTAAAATCACCCGCAACCATCCATGGACCTTGTATGTCTTAGGACAGTAATTGAAGTTTTTCCCAAAGAAGCCGTCTCTCCTGAATGGAGCACTTTGCATAAACAATGGTAAGCCTTATCAGATCAGAATTAAGGTCGACTGTGATACACAGTTCAAACTCGTCGACAAGCACTACATTCACTTCATGATTCCAACAGAGCCATATTTTATCATCTGCCTCTTGATTTGCCAATGAAAAGTGGAAACCCCACTGGTTATCAGTTTATCATACACAGTTAAGGTTTCAATTACCAAGAAATACGACTTTATTTTTTTTCTTCCTTATATTTGATTTGTATAGGAATGGAAACAAATTTTGTTTAGTTTTTCAATTATACCTCAGTTAGAAATATGAAATAAATAAAATAAAAAAGAATAGCAACAGTATTTTTTGTACAACAAAATTATAATTCTAAATCGTTAATAGGGGCAAATTAGTCATGAAAAAAGCAGATTTAATGTTGACCTTGGTTTCCCATGAGTGTGGAAAATGAACCCAAGGGTGACGGACCTCCCCTCTTTTCCCATATGCCATGAAATCAAATTTCTCATGTCAGGACTTACCAAACATGGGAAATCAAGCCCAAGCTCCTTTTCAAGTGAACCAAATGACCCTAAGGCTCCATTTGGTTCACAAAAAGGATTTGAAGGGAAATCATTTCCTATGTATTTTTCAAAAGATGGGAAATGAAAGATTAATTTTTCATGCTTGGTAATATTAAGAAAGTAACCATAAAATAACACTTTATTTCATTTATCATGTTTGATTTGCATAGGAATGAAAAATAAACTTTGTTTAGTTTTCATTGACTTTAGTTTTTATTCTCATAAATAAAATTAAATTATGCAACAAATAATGGGGTTGATGAAAAATTAAAAACACTAGAGGGTAAAGGAGAATTAATTAATCAGAGTCTTTTGAATGATAATAGTTAGGAGAGAAAAAACCATGGCCGCTCTCTCATTTTGTGAGTCTAAAACAAAACTCTATAGGGGGGAGGGGGAAGGAAGAAGTTTTATTGCCCCTCCTCCCCTTATTTCGCCTTATCCTTTTTTCTTCTGGGTTAGTGAATAAGTTTATTGGGCGTTTTGAGTAAGAAGCCCCTTGTGGTGATTTCATTTGAGCCATGCTCAGATTGAAGTTCTCTATCATCCATTTTAGGCGTTTTTAAAAAAGAAAAAAAAAATTCTCCCAAAACCCACTTTCTAACACTGCTAAAGTTCTCTAAATTCGGGGCTACATTGTCTTTGACGAAAGTTGCTGCAATCACCTAATTGTTCTTTGTCAAGGTAGTATGTTTTCGTTTATTTGTTCGCTCTTATACACAAGTAGATTGCTAGAAACCGTGTTTCCCCAAATCTATTACGGATGCAGTGGTGGGTGTGGCCGCAAAGGCGATGGTGGTAGTAGAGTTTGTTTAGACTCATGGGTTTCTTTAGGGTTTTGGTTATGTTGGGTATGTGGTCTTTGTTTAGACTTATATATGGTTAATTATGGTGATATGGGCTAATAGCTTTAGTGTGGCTTTTGTCCACTTTAGTTTTATTTTTAACATGTTAGTTTGTTACCTTATGGGGATTCGTAGTTTCGATGTCTTGTTGATATCTTTGATTGTACTTTTAAAATTTATCTTTTATTAAAATAAAAAAATAAAAAATAAAAAATAAAACTGGAGGGTAGAATAAGCACACACAAAAATTGACTAATCAAAGTAGTAAATGTTAGCTGACTCATCGACCCAAAACTCACATCAGTCCCTTCACCACGTTCTCTCCCTTCTACCTTGTTTCTATCTACCATTTTCTTCTCGTTCTTTTCTTCCCAAAACTCCCTTTTTTCTCTGAAGCAATGAGATGCTCAGATTTGAGGAACATAGAACTTTACAAGCCGAGCCAGCTCAACTATAGGTCCTACGTGACGTGGGGGTTTTATTTCTTTTATTGGAGGATGTTTTATTTCTATGAGCGTCTGGCGTCAGTCAGCATTGGTTGGTAGCCCATCGATTTCACCTACAACCTCTCCGAGATCTTTACCGTTGAGTTGAATGTAGACCACCAGCAACACAATTAGGACAGACCAGACCAACCAGACCCATTTCCCAAATCTTATTATATAAACAAGATAAGCAAGCACACTCCTAGTTTTGCTCTCCCCTTTCCAACTTTCCCATTTCTTGATTTTTCAGTTAAATAGCTTTTGATCAAACCAAGAACAAGATAATAATCCCATGGGTTCCAATGAGTCACTGGACCAGATCCTTTTGTGGGCAATAGCTTTTGTTTTAATTGTTTATCTCTTGACCTACAAGAAGCCCACAGGTTTGACCTCTTAATTGCTGGGTTTTTTTTTTTTTTTTTTGTGTGTGTGATTTAGTTGATTTTTCAGTCAATCATGGTTTTACACAATTTCGGCGCACCACCACACTAGGAGTAGAAGCAAAAATTCTTGATCTGTTCGTTCCACCACAATTGTGGCTGAAAACCTAGCCAACACCCAGGACCCACGTGACTAACTTAAAGCCCACACATTGATGCTCTCTCTGTTGCCCTAGTGGACAACCTCCTCTGCTTTCTCGGCCGGATCAATCCACCAAGTGCTCCACACACAATTCATTCAAAGTAGGCAGCCCACTAAACACAATTCACGCGGCCACTTAAAACACCACACATGCAGATGGATACAAATTGAGCCAAAAAGCTCTCAACAAACACACTAGAATGTTTTTCCAAGAAAAAACATACACGCTAGAATGTCTTAATGGACACAACTGAGCACAAGAATATACGTTTTACTTAAATGCTGAAGATCTTTCATATTTATTCTTTTTAGTGTTGCTCTTTTGACAGGTGAGACTGATCGCAACAATGCTCAAGCCTATATGTACCCAATCCGACTAACAATATCTGAATCTTCGGCTATCTTGAGACAATTCATTTTCGATAATTTTGATGTGCCGTTGAACTGGATCATTAACACTTACACTCGCACTCCGGTTAGCATGTTACCTTAGTTTGAGTTTGCATTGCTATTCTTATATTATTACTGATAAAGACTTGATCCATTATTGTGCTTTTTTGTTTTGCCCGAAGACATATCCTAGGAATTTCGATGAACTGAGGGGTAGTAAACTATTCTTGTTCTTTTCAAGTTTGGATATTTCTGAAGATCATATTTTACTTATCAAGTACGTTAACGAGCGGATACAAAGGGAGAGAAGGGATCTGTATAAGACTGTGTGGATCCCCATTGCGGAGAACCTGAATTGGGAGGCACACAGGGTAGACAATTACTTGTTGGGCATTGCGAGAAGACTGTCATGCTACACAGCTAGACCCCACCCAGCATGCATCAGAAACATCAAGGACACGTACCGATTGCATAACAGGAATAATTATTTAGTGCTGGTGGAGATGGACCAAAGGGGGCATGCGAACGAATACGATCCTGACACCACAATTGTAAGGGAAAGAATGGCTCGGTTTGGCTTCAGAAACTGACGGAAAAAGTAGCAATTTTATTTCAAAACTTAAGGTAACTAATAAACAGAAGCTCTTTTGCTGCAGTTCACAATCATCACTGGAAGCATTTCGGGAGAGATTTGTGACAGCACATAGACCTTCAAAAGAATTACTATTCGGAATAATTATAGACGGAAAGTTATGCCGTCCCTTTAGTTAAGTTGGTACTGCGTGTTTCTTTCTTTCTAGTACTACAATGTTTGTTTCAGAACCTAAATCAAGAAATATTTATCCATTTAGAATGTCCATATTCTTTTTCTTTGTTAGTTGCATGTTAAGGTATAATATCATACAAAAATTACAAAAAATGATAGGAAAAACCTTGGACATATAGTTCCCACTCGTCACTTTTGGTTTGGTTCTCTTCCTCCTGGGACTGCCAGGGCATGTTTGTGCGACTCGTTGTTGGCGCGGTGCACTCGTAGCTTCGTGCTGTAACCATTATCTTCATATAAATTTTTTCTTTTTTAAAAACTCCTTCAAACCAATGTAGTTTTGACACTTTTGAAAATTTTCGGGGTTAACTACATAACACTACATAACAACCCCCAAACCAATGTGAGGTCAATTTGAAGGATTTTCAGGAGTTTCCATACAAAACAATAAATGTCCAACAAATTGTGTATGAATTTGAAAACCTAATCATTTGAGGGGTTTTATGTAGTTGACCCTATTCTTTTTTGTTTTGATTTTGTTAATTTTCCTGGAATTTGACAAGTGCTATGAGTGAATCATATGTGACCATTCATGGTGAAGTAGCTCTCTTTTTTACGTCTGAATGCCTCATTCGGGTGAGAAAAGGAAAACCAAGTAAAAAAATTTACAGGAGGAAGGAAGGAATGAGAGGAGAAAAAATAATTTGGGGAGGAGAGAGGGGAGCCGCGAGCTGGGCTGGAGGAATGGTGGTGGTGGTGGTGCTATGGGGATGATGGTGAATGATGTGTTTTTCTTCTTTTTTTCAAATTCTGTATTTTTATGGTTTTTTTTTCTTCTATTATTTTGCGGATTGTATCTATGGTGAGATGTGGGATGGGAGAGTGGGTTGGTTGTGAAGGATTGTATTTTCAGTTCTAATTTCTTTTATTTTTATGTTTTATTTTAATCTTTAAATTACTTTAAATTATTAAAATTAATTGTGTTTCTTATCTATGTGAGATTTGCTTGTAGGTTCGAGGATACTGCTGTAAATAAGCCTATTAAGAAAAAGCTCCTCCTAAGCCAAACAATGCCTCAAAGTAATGCTCAAAAATGATAAAACGGATAAATATTTGGAAAGTCCAACAAATAGTGTAACCAACTAACATGAATTAATCCTTAAAAGTGACATGTGCATGATATTTACATTTTACATTAAAATATTGCCACTGGGCAGTCTTAACCACTAGGCTTATATATAATTAATCAAAAGTCGCCTTTCAAAAACTGGGAAATAAAGACAAAACAAAAAGTCTTTAACTAACAAGGCCTCTCTAGTTTAATAATCAGTTTTCACCTGCTGATCCTCCCTAATTTTCTAAAAATTTAAAGGCTTTTGATGTGAGAATGCGAAGAAACATCCTACATATGAAAATTAATAAATCTTGAAAAGGTTTATAAAGAGTTTAGTTATTTCTCTTATTGCCAATTAGTTTTGAGGTGGAACCTCAACTTCCTTTATAGTATCATATTCTGTACATGTTCATACGATTTTAAGTTCAATCTCCAAAGTATGTGATGAATAACTATTGAACTTATCGGTGGCAATTTTCTCAACGAGTTTGGGTCTCACTTCGACCCTAAAGGGTTGGGTATGAAGAAGAGAATTCTTATATGAGGACGAGTTTGGGAAATTTTCATGAACAGGCGAGATGGGTTGCATTTTTTTCATATAAATATAGGGATTTTTGTGGAAATATTACCTAAATTTATATCTCAGTTTCAATTTGTTACCTTAAAGAAAAATTTAAAAGAAATGTCTTAACTTTTCAAAATCCATGATTTTTCATTTGACTTTAACACTATCCAACTTTCCATACATTTTTAGAGTATTTTAGAGAAGAAGATACTTCTCTCCTTTTCTCCACCACCCCAACCCCACCTGCCCCAAAAACACATCCCACATGACCCCCCTCCTCCTCCCCTTCTTCTCTCTCTGTCTTTGTCTCTGAGCATGTATAAATTTTTTTATAGTATTCATTAAGCATGTCTAAAATTTTCAAAAAGAAAAAAGAAGAAGAAGAAGGTGGACTCTGTTTGGGTGGAGTGAGGGAATTTGTGTGTGGAGGGTAGGTGTTCCATGGTCGAGAGAGAAGGAGGAAGGGGAAGAGAGAAGGGGGAAATGCGCAGGAAAGGACTATGAAGAGGGAAGGGGGAATGGATTTCAAGGTGGGCATGGTTGGTTGGAGCCGGTGGTGGCGCACATGGGATGAGGGAAGGTGAGAAATTTTTTTTTTTTCAATTTTAATTGTTTAAAGGATATACAATTTTTTATATAATGATTTTTTCATTTTTAAAATACCCTTGAAAATGGATGGAAAATTAGATAGTGTTAAAGTCAAATGACAAATAATGGATTTTGAAAAATTAAGGTGATATTTCTATTAATTTTTTCTTTAAGGTGACAAATTGAAACTGAGGTATAAGTTCATGTGACATTACTATAAAAATCTCTATAAAAGTATTGTTAAGTGCTTTCTAGTTGTGTCTTACGACTCCCACGAAATTTTATATTCCACATATTATATAATATAATGAATTAAATAATACATAAAAAAATAGAAGTCTAAAACAAAACTTGGGTATTGTATGTAGCTCTAGTATAATATAGTTTCTAATTTATTTTTTCTTTTTTTAATTCAAAATTTATTTTTATTGGTATTTTTGTAATGGAGCTGGTGGGGGGAATCCATTTCCCAACCAAGATGCTAAGATGGGGAATCCACAGTTTGAATACCATGACCCTAGAAACATTTAACTCTGCTTCTTCTTCAATCAAAGAAAACCTCTCTTTCTACTGCCAACGGAAAAAACATTCCCCTTCCAAACAGAAAAACTGAATAGACCTCCTAGCCTGAGAGGATCAAATTTCTTTTCCTTTGTTCTTCTAAGCTAAAAATTAAGATCTAATACTTCCTGCTTCTAAGAACAAGAAAATCTTCAACCAAAGAATGGAATCAAAGGACAAAAACTATTCAAGATACGGAGAAAAAAAGAAAAACAATAGTGAACTGCAACCAAGATTAATCTCACATTGATTGCTCTATCTATTCCAGAAAATGCAAACACATTTGTTTTATTTTATTTTTAATTTCAGAGACTGCAAGAGATGTGTTATTTGAGTTTGAAATTAAAAGGAAAGAAAGAAACAAAGGAAGAAAATGAAATGGACATGGGTTTCTGTTAGTTTTAAAGTTGCCCAACTCGAAGTCGATGTAATTATGGGACAACTTGAGCTTTTAGAGTTAGAGAAGAAAGAAAAACGATTGGATTATGTGTGATTGAAGAAGCTTTTGTATGTGTGATTGAAAATAAAATTGGGGTTATAAGTTTTTAAGTTTAGGTTTCTAGGTCCTAATTTTTGAAGAATACAGTGAGAGAAAGATGCTAACTCGAGTTTGTTTGGTGGGTTGGGTATAAAGATGGTTGTGGATATCAAAAAAAAAAAGAAAAAAGAAAGGGTGTCAGTGCATGTGAGAGAGAAATAGAGAAGTTATTTTATAAAGGGGTAAATTCATCTTAAAAATTTTAAAACTAAAATAGGTGGAAAAATAGGACATGTGAGTGAAAATAGCAGCACACAAAAAAAAAAAAAAAAAAAAACTAGAGACTTGTTAATTAAAGACTTGAAGGACGAGTTTTGATTAATTAAAGACCTGCAGGGGCAGACGGGCCGGTGGCAATATTTGATTGTAACATGTGAATATAATAATGCACATTGGCATTTGTTAAAGCTAAGATTAATTACCCATTGACAAAAAATAAATAAGACTAATTACGCAACAAAACAAAAAGATAAGATTATCAATGTAGATTAGTTGGATTATTTGTTGGCCTTGCACATTTTCTTTCTCTAATTCGTTTGAATATGATCCAATCTATAATGCCAGCAGCCAGCAAGAAAAAAGAAAACATCAACCAGATAGTCGCGGAAACATAAAATAGAAAGAAAGAAAGAAATAGCACGTTGATTAATTTTGAGTTTATAAAAGATGAAGTACGTGAACAATTTCCTACATCTTTCTCAGAGTTTAGCTAGTTGTAGGTGAGTTTTGGTGGAACAATCTGTTTATCCCAAATCTCAATCCTACCCAAAAATCAATTTGTAGCTTCTACAAATCCTCCTTGCATCCCACTTCGAGCTTTGCTGAATTCAATACTCTCTCTGTCTACATAATCTTCAAAAGCGGTTAGTTGCAGTAAAATTGGTTATGAAATACTTGTATTGATTTTCCAGACAAAATATATATATATACAAGAATTTGAATTCAATTCTACCTATCTCACAATCGTACATAGTGCATAATTTTTTATTTTGTAAGTTGATTTGATTTCCTTGCCACTGCAGCTTGTTTCAGCCTTTCGAGACAATACTTATCATGGAGAATGGTATACAGAATAGTACCAGGGACCATATTTCAGTTGTTATAGTAGACGGATATATTGGGCTCCAGGCATTGGAAAACACCATGAGAGCAAAGCTTTGCCCTGACTCATCCTCTTGGGAGGCCAAAAGCTGCATCTTCAGAGTTCCAAAGGTGCTCAAGAGACATAAACCAGAGGCATACGAACCTGATTTTGTCTCAATCGGTCCATTTCACCACGGAGCTGGTAAACAATTTCAGCACATGGAAAATGTGAAACAATGGTATTTGAATAATCTTTTGTCACGCAGGAATAATGTGAGCTTGAAAAACTTAATCGATTGCGTCGTTCCGCTGGAGAAATCGGCCCGCGAATTTTATGCTGAACCACTTGATCATCTAAGCCAAAATGACCTGGTAGAAATGATGATACTTGATGGCTGCTTTGTAATTGAACTGTTCCGGAAGTACCCTTCTGATGAGGAACATATTGACGCAAATGACCCCATCTTCAACATGGATTGCATGTTCCAATATCTCTGCCACGACCTGTTGCTGCTAGAAAATCAGCTACCTTGGTTTGTTCTCCAGCATTTATATGACCTTACCCTCGACCCCAATGAACCTGAACGCTCCCTCACTATAGTCATGCTCACAGTCTTCACCTCACAAAAACCACTGTACCATAGCTGCGACTCCTATCTAGGGTATGTTTATGAGGACAAGCATGACAAAAATTACGAAACTTTGCACATACTCGATCTGATAAGAACTTCGATAGTTTTTCCGTTCCAAGATCACATAAAAGAAAAGGAGAGAAGAGAAAAGGAGCGAAAAAAGAAAACTTTCTGCAGACCGAAAAGAAGAAGAAATAGCAATAATAATAAATTAGGGACAGATATGGACTCGGAGTTTCCTCCTGCAACTGCTCTAGCGCAGGCAGGCGTTAAATTTCGTAGCGTTTCTGCTGGCAGCATAATGAATATTGACTTTGAAAAGGGGGTCTTGCGTTATATTGGATACAAAAGGGGTACTTTTAAAATTCCACTTCTATCAATTGGGGAGTTGACAGATCCACTGTTGAGGAACCTCATTGCCTTTGAGCAATGCTACTATCACCATTCGCATGAAATAACGTCTTATGCATTCTTGATGAATAAACTCGTCGCTTCGAGCAAGGACATGGAGTTTCTTTGCGAGAAACGGATCATAGATAACTGGTTGAACGCTGAAGATGGCGCCAACTACTTTAGCAGGCTTTGCAATGACACCGTTCTGAAAAGGTTCTACTATGAGGAACTCTGCGTTGAAGTGAATATGCATTACCAGATTAAATGGTACAGGTGGCTTGAAAAGTTTAACCGCGACTATTTTGCAAACCCTTGGAGTGCGATTTCTCTCATTGCGGCTGCTATACTTCTGGCTCTCACTGTGGTGCAGACCGTGTACGCCATTCGCAGTAAGTAGCTTAGCGGGATAATTGTTTATGGTTCGTTTTATCTAAACTATGCATTTTCATGCACTGATTGTATTTTAATAGTGAAGTGAATGGTCAAATTTGAAATTTCGGAATTTCAAAAATAGTGTGAGGTATAATGGGTTCAAAGTGCACTCCTAATGGGTTTGTTACTTTGTTTCTCTAGGAACTAGAATATCAGCTCTACCTATGGGATCAAATTCCTCCAAAATCAAGAATTGAATTCTTGATTTTGTGTGGACATGCACGTCTATGTTGCACAAACACTTTAATTAGCTGAAATGTCTGAGTGTCGGACACTCAGACACGGCTCGAACATGCGTTAGACACAATCAACAGACATGGACATGGAAAATTAAAGAAACTACATAGAAGAATAATGTTGTGCGGAATGTCCCAGTATTGCCAAATCTTCACGGAAACATCAAGAGACAGTAAACGCCATAATTTATCATTGTTATCAAACTGTAGCAAAATACTTTTTTGTTACTGTGCCGGAAAAAAATTGATTAATTGGAAGGGAAATGAAATTTACTTATAAATAAATGAAATCACGTTGTAGCACTAGAAACACGCATTACTAACTCAATTAAAGGCACAGTAACTTTTCATCTTCATTATTCTGGACAGTAATTCTTGCAAAGGTTCATGTGCTGTCACAAATTTATCTAGAAATGTTTCCAGCGGTGATTGTGAACTGTAGCAAAAGACCGTTTTATTACTCCCCTTAACATTTTTATTTTTTATTTTTATGATTACTCCCCTCAGTGTTTGAAACCAAACCGCGCCATTCTTTCCTTCACAATTGTCTTGGCAGGATTGTATTCTTCCACATGGCCCCTTTGGTCCATCTCCAGCAGCGCCAAATAATTCTTCTTCCTGTGTAATTCGAGCATGTCCTTGATGTTTCTGATGCATTCTGGGTAGGGTCTAGCTGTGTAGCATGACAGTCTTTCCGCAATGTGCAATAAGTACTTGTCTTCCTCCTCGTGTGCCTTCCACTTCTTTTCCCCAGCAATGGGGATCCACAGAGTCTTATAAACATCCACCTTCTCCTCTTCTATCCGCTCATTAACGTGCTTGATAAGTTTAATATGAGCTTCAGAAATATCCAATCTCGAAATGAACAAGAATAGTTTACTGCCTCTCAGTGTATCGAAATTCGTGGGATATTTCTATTTGGACAAAACAAAACAAAAAAGCACGGTAATGGAACCAGTCTGTATCAGTAATATAAGAATAGCAATGCAAAACTTTAGTAACATACTAACCGGATTGGGAGTGTAGGCGTCAATGATCCATCCAACCGGCACATCAAAACTTTCGAAAATGAAGTGTTCCAACTTCACCGAAGATTCAGATATCGTCACAGTGCCTGACTTTTTTATAGCTTTAGCTGTCGAAAGAAAAACAATTCAAAATAATAAATATGATAGATCTTTGGCAAGTGCAACATTGTCCTGTGGGATTCCGATTTTCAGGTTATGTTACCTGTCTACGCCTTTTTTATGAGAAATCTGAAACTGTGTGTTTGGATGCTGAGAAAGTTAGCTCAGAAAATTAGAAAGAAAAGTAAATATGGAATTTTCCGTTGATTTCATTCACTTGAATAATAATAATTACAGTAGTTTTCTTTTTATACAAGATAGAAACTCAGCTATGAATAATAACCTGTAACTAACATCTAACAACAGAGTTAAGCTAAACATGACATGTGTCATCATCTGAGCCTTCTTAATCTACATGTGATTTTCTGTGTGCAAGTTCAGAGTTGTTAGTATGAACTTGTATTGATGGCTGAGATATACTTGTAACACCCCCCGCAAGCTGAAGGGTGCAACACACAACTTCAGATTGGATTTAAGAGACAAACCGATCAACAAAGAGAGGCTTGGTAAACAGATCATCAACTTGAGCAACAGTAGTAATATGATGCAAGTGATAGCGCGAGCAGAAACTGGTTCACGAATAAAATAAAAATCCACTTCCACATGCTAGTTCGCTTAGCAGAAGCAATAACAAGAGCCCTGTATTCCGACCAAGATTATCATAGTGAATAGAAGGAGGAGCAGAGAGAAAAAATTAGAGATCACGCAAAACAGAACATATCCAAATAAGCTTAGCAGAAGCAATAACAAGAGCCCTGTATTCCGATTCTGTGCTAGATTGAGCCACAGTGGCTTGTTTCTTGGCACTCCAAGACACCAAATTAGGGCCAAAATAAACACAGAAACCACTAACAGAGCGTCGATCCATAGGGCACCCTACCCAATCAGAATTTGTATAACAGTGAAGAACAAGAGAACCCTTAGTGAAAGACAAACCTTCAGTCATGGTGCCTTTAAGGTAGCGAAGAATCCGCTTAGCAGCAACTAAATGTGGAGTCCTTGGAGATTGCATAAACTGACATAACTGACAAACAAAAAAAGAGATGTTGGGCCTCGTCCAAGTAAGATATTGCAAAGCACCCACAAGAGCCCGAAATTCAGTGGGATTAGACAAAGGTTCACCAAAAGTAGCATTCAACCGAACAGCAGAAGTAGGAGAGGAATATGGTTTAGCACCAACCATAGCAGTTTTCTATAGTAAATCAAATATGTATTTGGTATGTGAGAAGAAAAGACCTGAGGCATCTCTATGAGCTTCCAAGCCAAGAAAATAATGAAGAGCACCAAGATCCTTGACTGGAGATAAAGCACTAAGTTCACCAATCAGTTGCTTGCAAATGGCAGAAGAACTATTAGTTATCAAAATATCATCCACATACACAAGAATAAAGGTCACAGTATCGGCAACTCGAACAAACAAAGAAGTATCAGATTTGCACGTAGCAAAACCAAGAGATAGCAAAGCTTGCAGTAATTCTTCATACCAAGCGCGGGGAGCCTGCTTCAAACCATATAAGCTCTTTTCCAACTTGCAAACATGGGAAGGGAAAGAAGAATCAATAAAGCCTGGGGTGTTGTGCGGAAGCGTCAACCAACTGTGAGTGAAAAATAAGCAACTACTGGCAGGAAAAAAATTGAACAGAAAATTACAACAAGAAGAACACCAAGATTTATACTGGTTCGGCAATTGCCTACATCCAGTTTGGAGACGACGGAGTATTCCACTATAATCAATGGGGATATACAATAGTGTTTACCACTCAATTTCCCAAAGACCCAAATACACCCAACCTCCTTCACTCACAAAGGAAGAGAAAACAATGATACAAAGCAAAGAACAACTAGAGAGAATTTGTTTCTCTCTTTGGCAAAATGCCTTTCTTGCTATTTTTCTCTTCTACTCAACACTTGGTTGGATTCTTCAAATGAAACCATTTGCTTCCAATTTATAGCCAAAGGAAGTGGCTTCTCAAAGAAGCCAAAGGTTAGGCAAGTCAACAATAGCCTACCACCATTTGTGAAAGCTAATTAATGCATTCCCATTGCAACTTGTCAATAGCCATCACTTTTGACTATTGTAAAAGCCAATTAATGCATTCACATTGCAACTTGTCAATTTGCCGATATTGTTGACTATTGGTTTGAGGCAATAATCAACAATCTCCACCTTGGCTCAAACCCTCGAAGTAGAACTCCCAATAGTCGTCTCCCAATCCCCTATGGGGCAATCAACAAATTTTACAAATGCCAATTAAGTCTAAGCAGTGCTTAAACTTGAGCAACGAAACTGGCTTTGTCAACATATCCGCAGGATTGTCAGCAGTCCCAATCTTCTGAAGAAGAATATCTCCCTCTTCAATAATCTCACGAACAAAATGGAACCTTACGTCAATGTGTTTTGTACGTGCATGATGAACTTGATTCTTTGCTAAATAAATAGCACTCTGACTGTCACAATGAACATCCACATGGTCTTGTTGGACCCCCAAGTCATCAAGCAACCCTTGAAGCCAGATAGCTTCCTTTATAGCTTCTGTTACCGCTATGTATTCTGCCTCAGTAGTCGACAAAGCAACTGTAGATTGCAGAATCGACCTCCAACTCACTGGACCTCCAGCAATAGTGAATACAAAACCTGTAGTGGACCTACGCTTGTCCAAATCTCCTGCGTAATCAGAATCCACATATCCAACAACACATTGACCAGTAACTTTATCTTGCTGAAACAATAAACCAACACCTACAGTACCCAGAATATACCGCAGAATCCATTTCACAGCTTGCCAATGCCCTTTTCCTGGATTATGCATATATCTACTGACAATACTAACAGCTTGTGAAATATCAGGCCTTGTACACACCATAGCATACATCAAACTACCAACAGCACTTGCATATAGAATTTGAGCCATGTAATGACTCTCTTCACCAGTTTTAGGAGACATAGAAGCACTAAGTTTGAAATGAGGGGCAAGAGGTGTACTAACCGGCTTTGAATTTTCATTCATCCCAAAACGTTGTAGTACCTTCTTCAAATACTGCTTTTGACACAGACTAATCTTGCCCTTCGCTCTGTCTCTTTCAATTTCCATACCCAGTATCTTCCGAGCTTCTCCCAGGTCCTTCATCTCAAATTCATTACTTAGTTGAGTCTTCAACCTTTCAATCTCCACTTTGCTTTTACATGCTATAAGCATATCATCAACATATAAAAGCAGATAGATGAAGGTTCCATCTTGTAGTTTGCGAAAGTATACACAATGGTCATAATGACTCCTTGTGTATTTATACCCGATCATAAACCTATCAAATCGCTTGTACCATTGTCTTGGAGACTGCTTCAAGCCGTACAATGATTTTTGCAATTTGCAAACCCAATTTTCTTTTCCAGCAACTTTAAAACCTTCTGGCTGAGACATATAAATTTCTTCCTCCAAATCACCATGTAAGAATGCAGTCTTGACATCAAGTTGAGCCAACTCAAGGTCAAACTGTGCAACCAAAGCCAACAGAATACGAATAGAGGAATGTTTTACTACAGAAGAAAATACCTCATTGTAGTCAATGCCTTCCTTCTGAGCATAGCCTTTAGCTACCAATCTGGCTTTGAATCTTACATTGTCTTTTCCCAAAGATTCCATCTTTTTGGCATAAACCCATTTGCAACCAATTGCTTTCTTCCCTTTTGGTAACTGAACCAGCTTCCAAGTCTCATTTTTATGAAGAGACTTCATCTCCTCATCCATAGATTTCTTCCACTCCAAGCTCTCTGAACTTCTGACAGCTTCTTTGTAGGCGGATGGAATATCATCTTCAATAACGGGAAGTGCATATGCCACAATATCAGTAAACCGAGCAGGCTTTCGAATTTCCCTTCTCGATCTTCTGGTTGCAATAGAATCTTGTTGCTGTGGAGGCTCTTGGGTAGGTGCCTCCTCTTCATCATCGTTGTCCTCATCATCATAATCAACTGTAGGACTAGTGTCTGTAGTATCAGACCTTACTGGAACAACTGGAGTTTTCAGTAACTCCACCTGCTTTGAACTACTCATGGTCTTAGTTGCTTCAATTTCACCTTTATGCTTGTTCTGATTTACCATAGCAGCCTCATCAAAAGTCACATCTCTGCTTACAACAAATTTCTTCTCATCTGGACACCAAAGTCGGTATCCCTTCACGCCAGTGCTAATCCCATAAATAGTAGAGCTTTCTTTGCTCTTGGATCTAACTTGCTTTCCCTGACATGATAGTAAGCAGGACAACCAAATATGAGTAATACTTGTAATCAATCAGCCAGTATTTTATTATCGTTTTGAGGTGTTCATGCATATAAATACCTAAACGATATTGAAATCGGAAGAGTCGTTTCTTCAAGAAGAGCCGATTTTCTGCGCTCTTGGTCATATACTTCTCCTCCAATTTCATCCATAACTTCTTAGCAGAAGTTTCCTTCATATACGGGTATTTCAACTCTTTATCAAGGAATGATCGAATAGTGGCACAAGCATGGAGATTAATTCGCGTCCACTGCTTGTCATCAATATCTTCGGGTTTATCCTCCAGAACCATATCCAGCTCTTGTTGATACAACACATCCATAACTTCACATTGCCACATACCAAAATTATTAGAGCCATTGAATTTATCAACCTCTAACCTTGTAGTGGCAATTGGATGTCTATTGGATGTAGGTGCCGACGACGACGATGCCGACTCCTTCTCCTTCAAAACTTCTTCTTTTTCTTCAGCCATCAAATCTGCCTGGTACTATTCACGGGACTGTAGCAGAGCACTATTCACGAGTACTGTTCACAGTACTGTAGCACCAGCAAATTTTTCACTCCTACGAGACCCCAGTCAAAAACTGGAGCTCTGATACCACTTGTTGTGCGGAAGCGTCAACCAACTGTGAGTGAAAAATAAACAACTACTGGCAGGAAAAAAATTGAACAGAAAATTACAACAAGAAGAACACCAAGATTTATACTGGTTCGGCAATTGCCTACATCCAGTTTGGAGACGACGGAGTATTCCACTATAATCAATGGGGATATACAATAGTGTTTACCACTCAATTTCCCAAAGACCCAAATACACCCAACCTCCTTCACTCACAAAGGAAGAGAAAACAATGATACAAAGCAAAGAACAACTAGAGAGAATTTGTTTCTCTCTTTGGCAAAATGCCTTTCTTGCTATTTTTCTCTTCTACTCAACACTTGGTTGGATTCTTCAAATGAAACCATTTGCTTCCAATTTATAGCCAAAGGAAGTGGCTTCTCAAAGAAGCCAAAGGTTAGGCAAGTCAACAATAGCCTACCACCATTTGTGAAAGCCAATTAATGCATTCCCATTGCAACTTGTCAATAGCCATCACTTTTGACTATTGTAAAAGCCAATTAATGCATTCACATTGCAACTTGTCAATTTGCCGATATTGTTGACTATTGGTTTGAGGCAATAATCAACATGGGGGCTGGACCATGTAAACAGCCTCAAACAAGTGACCATGTAAAAATGCATTAGTAACATCCAATTGAGAAATACTCCAGTCAAACTGAACAGCAAGAGACAAAATAAGCCGAATAGTGGTAGGCTTAGCAACCGGACTAAAAGTTTCATTATAGTCCAAACCACTCTGTTGATGAAAACCCTTAGCAACAAGCCGAGCTTTAAACCTATCCACTGTACCATCAGACTTGTGTTTAACTCGGAACACCCACTTGCACCCCACCAAATTCATAGTAGGACAATAAGGAACCAACCTCCAAGTACCAGTATGTTTAAGAGCAGAAAATTCAAGATTCATAGCCTCAATCCACCTTGGATCCTTTGCAGCCTGTTTATAGGTATTGGGTGTAGCTGGGATGGAAGAAATATAAGTGGTAATAGTGGAGGGAAGAGGATGTGAAGGGTTTGAATATACCACATTTAGCCTGGGTTTGCATTGGATGAGTATTAATAGGGGGCTGTTGAGGTGAAGGGGAAGGAGAAGAATAAGAAGAAGAAGGAGGAGGATTAGGAGGATTAGGAGGAAGAGGAGGAAGAGGATGAGGATGAGAAGTAGGAGGATGAGGAGGAGGATCGGCAATATTAACACAAGCTGGAATTGAAGGTGAACTAGCAAAAGAGGAGGAAGGAAATGGGATGGTGGAAGAGGAAGAAGTTGTTTTGAAAGGAAAAATAGTTTCATAAAAACGAACATGCCTAGAGATATAAATCTTATGAGTGATAGGATCGAGACAACGATAGCCCTTATGATTTAAGCTATACCCAAGAAAAACACAGGGTATACTTTTGAAGTCCAGTTTATGAGCAGAATACGGTTGTAACCAAGGATAAAAAAGACAACAAAAACCTTAAGAAATGAAAAATCAGGGGAATGATGAAACAACTTTTAAAAAGAAGACATGTGACCAAGATGAACAGAAGGTAATCTATTCAAAAGATAAACAGATGTAAGAAAGACATCAAACCAATAAACCAATGGAATGTCAGAATGAGTAATTAAAGTTCTGCTAAGTTCAACAAGAGACCGATGTTTTCGTTCTGCCACACCATTCTGCTCTGGTGTGTAAGGGCAGCAAAATTGATGGAGAATGTAACACCCCGACTCCAAATTTAACCCTTATTTAATTATTTAATTATTTAAGGGCATTTTGGTCATATTTTTAACCGGAGAGAGTTTGGGGCAGTGATTAGTATTTTTAGATAGGTCGTACTGAGACGAGTTCATAGACACGTAGTGGGCTCGAATCGGAGTTGTAACGAGAGAGATATGGTCAAAAGAAGCCCAGTGGCACAATCGTAAATATTTCGAAATGAGATTTTTTATATAAAAACTAAGACTTCTCTCTCTCTCTCTCTCTCTCTCTCTCTCTCTCTCTCTCTCTCTCTCTCTCCCTCTCCCGTCGGCTCTCTCTCTCTCTCCTCGTATCTCCGGCCACCGACCACGGCTGTGGACGGGGCCGGTACCAAAACGACCGGGACGACGTCCTCTTCCTTCCCCGACCGTTTCTCGCCGGCGACGCGGCCTGTGCTGGCCGGAAAATGCAGAAAATCGTCGGTTTTCAGTCGAAACTTCAAGCTCCTCGATCTCCTTCGTTTCTCAACCAAATCGTTCGAGTAAGGTATGGTTTCTCAGCTATTTTTCATGCTCTAACTGATGGTTGGCTGGGTTTTGATCGATTTTACCTCTAGATCACTCGATTTTCGAATTGAAAATCGGCCGAACTTTGGCCGCCGTGATCGGCCATTTCCGGCCACTTTTTGGGGTAGGTTCAAGAACAAAAGTGGCTCCAAATAGGGTGTTCTACCTAGGGTAGGAGTTTGGAGC